>NC_051863.1:118384879-118617379 GCF_015732765.1 Culex quinquefasciatus | reverse complement strand
ATTCCTGGTGACAGCCGTGACGATTGGCCGTTTAATTGCTCGTGCGGGTCAGCAAAACTTCCAATGTCTTTACCGCACTGCACAGTGTCTTAAGTCTGGATACATCCGAATCATGAAGGCAAAGGTCAGTCGTTAAAGTCAGCTTTGCAGAAAGAATATAAAGCTCAGAATCTTTCCTTCACTCTCGCAAAGGAAACTGAGGACATTCTCGAACTCTAAGTACGACCCTTGAAGAAGACCGTATCGTTAAATTTTATAGCAAAAACCCCGCCAGCCGCGTAGAGTTCGCTCGTGCCATAAAAAGCAACGTGCTTGGCCCTGCTCCGGAGCAAACTACCTCAAAAGAGCACTCACCAAGAGAAATGCAAAACAAAGCCAGGCAGCAGCAGTCGTTTTGCGTCGTCGCCGTCGTGAATAACAATTTCGCAAAGTTTGCGGGTCTCGGAAGTGTTCGTACAGGCGTCGCAAGTGCCGACATCGTGAGTGTCAGTCGTCGTGTTGCTCTTTGTTTTGGGTGCTCACAACACCTGGAGAACCTCCAGGTGTACAGCAGCGTTGTCGATCGTTGAGTGATAAAATGGCTAAAGACTGAAAAAATAACTGTTTCTATGAACTTAATTTCATAAAACCAAAACCAAAACCAAAACCAAAACCAAAACCAAAACCAAAACCAAAACCAAAACCAAAACCAAAACCAAAACCAAAACCAAAACCAAAACCAAAACCAAAACCAAAACCAAAACCAAAACCAAAACCAAAACCAAAACCAAAACCAAAACCAAAACCAAAACCAAAACCAAAACCAAAACCCAAAATTAAAAAATATCATATGCCAAACTATTACTAACCAATCGCATTTCACTCACTAGCACGATCACTCACCTAGCTCATTCTCTCTGAGTCACCAGTTCGCACGTCGCGACGCCTTCTACACGCAACTTTGCACACACCAGAGACAGAACACAGAACAGCTCCCCCATAAACCTTTTATTCTGCGTCCAGCACGGCGCCGCTAATCAGTCACTCTCGTGCGCTCGAACTGGCTGGACGTGTTCTGCTGCGAAAAAAAAAACCTTTTTGTTGTTGTTCTTATTCTTCGGTAAATCTTCGTCCGGCTGTTCGTCGTGATCGTGCGTTCCGGTGATATTTGGCGTGAGTGAGTGATTGTGTTTGTGACTGTGTTGGTGCCATTGTTGTCAATCAGTACAGAGTGGATTTATGCTGGCCGGTTGAGTCACCAATAATGTGCGGTATTGAAGTCGCTCCATGACTACAGCTTTGAGGTTCAAGTGGGAAAGGAAAAAAGCCGCAGAAACTGTCGTCAACGTGAACGTTTCCAAAAAATTAGTGAAATTGCAAGTGAAACAAACACTGCTTTATGTAAGAAACGCCCAGTGACACATGTTTAAGAAGTGTGTAAAGTGACAAAACCTCAACATCTGACGAAATCGAACCCTGAAATCGATTGGTGGCATTTCGGCGGTTTTTGAACGGTGCGTTTTAAGCGGCTTAAGTGCGCGACCAATTCTAGCACAGTGTGACAACACCTTAAAAAATATTACCCAAACGTCAACCCCCACCCCCTCGAATCGAGCACTGCCAGCTGAAAGTGTACTTTTTTTTCCTTCTTAAACGTTCTTCTCATTATTTTAATTTGGAATTGCGCGCGCAAAGAATCTCTCGTGGCTTCGGAGAATTAGAACAAATTGTGAGTCGTGGTCGTTGCTATCGTCATCCCTGGAATTGTGTTGAACTGGAATATTTTTTAGCAACGAAAGAGTAGTGGGAAAGTTATTGTAGTCAACCTAACTGGCAGGGTAAGTGTAGTTTATAACTACTAGTTATATGTGTGCAAATAAAAATTCCTCAAGAGGGTAGTTCCATACAGTTGAACTGAAATTGTGATAAGATTTCAATTGATCAACTGATAACATTTTCAACGGCTTTAGAATATTTAAAACAAAATACCTACGTAAAACTTGGTTGAGACCTAATGTCCTTTTCACAAAATTGAAAATCAATTCGATTAATCTTTGGCAATTTGAACAAATGCCACATTTTCCAATCATATTTTTATAACAAAATCTTAAAATATTTTTGAATCAACTCAGGGGAACGCATTTTCAGATTGATTTTAGCTTACTGTACTCTAATTTCTTCCTTGAGTTTTCGGGATAATTTTGAAGGGGGAGACAAAAGCCTTTAAAAATGTTCACAACAGCTTTACCTATTTTTTTTTACATCTTTTGATTCGTCTAAAAGATTTGAAATCGTGAAAAGTATAAGAAGAAACAAAAACTTCGAAAAATATTTGCAATAGCCTGACTTTATCAAAAAATATGTAAATCTATTGATTTCTTGAATGATAAAAAAGTGTGGAAAGTATAAAATAACGATACATTAATCTTTAAATCTCTATTGCAATAGTTTAAATTCTGATATAAAAAAACTATTGTTTAAAAAAAACAGATCGCCTGCTAAATTTTCAAAAACCGCATTATTTATTTTTTGTTTTAAATCCCTTTTTTTCTTCAGTGCTCTGCTCTATTTATGTTTTAGGTTCAGGAGTGCTCAAAACTAGTTTAAATGTGCAACAATAAACAATGAAACAATTTGTGGTTTCATACCTTTTTTTTGAACAATTTAACAGAAATGAGAGACAACTCTAACTACACACAGAAAAAATATTTCCGAATTTTACATCATTACTGATGTAACACTTTTGCACGTCATTAAACATTGAAATTTACATACAATTTGATGTAAATTTGCAACATATTATACGTAAAAACATGAATTTACGTGTGATTCAACCGTTTACGTCGAATCTCAAGTTTACATCAACTGAATTCACATGTGATCTATTTTTCCCCTGTCGTGTAAATTCACATATTTTTTTCTGTGTATACCAGGCAATTAATCGCTTTAGTTGGATCGTAATTGATCATAAATATTATTTAAAAAAAAATCACAAATAATTTATAAGTGACAAGTGAACAATTTTCTTGAAATTTTCCCACCTTTTTTTTATTATTTTTAGTCAACTTCGATTTCTTGTGAAGTTTGGTTTGGTTCTCGGATTTTCTCAACGATGTATTTTTTTAAGTATTTTTTTTAAAAACGAATCCTTTCATAGATTTTTTCAACTTTATTATAATGTGATGATTTAGTTTGCTTTTTAATAACCAATGAATGTCTATGAATTTGTGCTTACATTTAAGTTTAATGATTTTTTAATCAAAAAAGTGTAAAAAACTTCTTTTTCTGCAGTATTTTCTGCAAAGTTGATACAAAGCTAAGTCTGTTATTTAAAAAAAGGAATAGCAGTAATGAAGTAGACATGTTCAGTTTAGTCTATGCTTCTTAAGAATATAATTTTAATATTATACATCTGATTGTTTTCTTGACCACCAGACTTTATTAAAATTTTATGAAAAAAAAAAAATAAGCAGGGTTATTCGATGTCCAAATTTTATGAAAAAGCTTAATATTTTCGATTTGAATTTGATTTTAAAATTATTAATTTTTAAATAAATTGAAGTCTGTTTTCAATTATTTCAATTACTTGTTTTTTTTATAGATTTATTTCTCCATTTAATATCCTGCAGTTTCAAATCTTGGGAATCGTCAAATTTCTGAAAATTTATGTAAAAAAATTTAACTCGCTAAACCCATTTTTACCCGTACTGATAATACCAGTTTTACCGTCTATAAACATATTTTGTTATCAGCGCCGTACCTAGGGGTTGGCGCAGTTGGCGACCGCCAAGGGCGCCAGCCCTTGGGGGGCGCCGAAAACGATGATCGTACAAATTTGTCATGTTATTATAAAATCTTAGAAAGGTATTCAGAACAAAAGGGGCGCCAAAGTAGTACTACAAAATAACTCGATAATCTTGGTCGGAATATTACAAATATTACTTATAACACTTGGGGCACCAAAATCAACTATTTCAATAATTGTACCAGAATTAAATTTAAAATTAAATTCTCTCAATTCATTTATCAAAGGGGGCACTCAAGTGGCAAAAATTTCAGGGTTTTATAACAATTCTTTGAAATAGCTAGAGATTTTATATTTCAACTACAGTATATAAAATTCAATTTAAATTTCACCATTTTTTCCAGCATCAGGAACCATCAAGCTTTTTTATGTTTTGAAGTATTTTTTTATATATAATCAGCTATTTAATTGAAATTTACACATTTCTATTGAAAATCTTAAATAAAAAGAATAAGATATTTCAAGTTTAAAGAAATAGTAGTTTATGCAACAAGTTGCAAAAAGAGGATTTTTTCAGCACGAGTTGTACATTTATCCAACGAGGTTCACCGAGTTGGATAAATACGAAGAGTGCTGAAAAAATCAAGTTTTGCAACGAGTTCCATACAACATTTTTTGCAATTCCAAAAAACACACTTTGAGTGAAATTTTATGTCAAATTTTCATGTATTTTGTCAATAAATCGTTTAAATCAAAAAAATGTTGAAAAGTGTTACTTTTCGGAACAAGTGCTGAAAAGTTCAATTTTTCAGCACCCATTTAAGTGCTGAAAAGTAGAACTTTTCAGCATTTATTTTGAAAAGTGTTGCTATTCGATTCTGTTATTTTTGGCATAGAAAAGTAGGCTATTTCGTCGTTCAAGAATGACAGAAAAAGTAAGTAGTTTCACGAAGGAATTGCAAAAATGGCATTTGAGATATTTTTATCGTTTTAAATGCAAACGTTGCGTTGAGATTGACCTACGTTTTCGAAATACTGAAGTGTTTAAATTGAATATTTCTAACACAAAAAATGCTTTGACTTTTGTTAAATTTCTAGCAAAATATTTTTTTTTTCAACATAAAAATGTTGGTTTTTTAAGAGCACATAAATTGCTCTAAATTTATTATATTCTGCTGCTTGTATTCAATTGCTTGTAGCAAGAGTGAAAAAGTAAAATTTTGGTGTCTTCGACAAAGTTGCATAGATTGGCATGCCCACCAACTTTTTAGTCGTAAAAGTAAAATATTATACAATTTCTTGTATAATTTTGATTTGCAGAAACACCATTAGATTTAAAACCAAAGCAAAATTCCAACTCCAAAAACAGCAATATTTTTTGTGAAAACACAAAGTTCCACTTAATTTTGCTTCTACGGTCAATAATTTGAAGAATGTTAGTAACATTTTCCTTGAAAATTTTTGTTTTGTTATGTTTTAATGGAATGGATAAAGTTGCTTATCTTTCACATACATTTTTTTTATTTCATGGATTCCATGTGTTGGGCTATCCAGTGTAATTTCGCCTAAATTTTCACATTTACACAAACGGTTCTAAAAGCTTTGCTTGTAGAGATTGACTATTCTCGAGATTTTCAATTTCCCGGGAATCGAGAGTTGAATTTGGAAATTTCCCGGGAATTCCCGGGACCTGGTAGTGTTTATAACTATGCCAATAGTGCCAGTAATGTATAATGAAAAGTTATAAATGTGTTTCTTTTCAATGAATTCAGTTACGATTTATTCATGCATATTTAATGAAACGTTAATTAGTAGCCTCATTATTTTTGGGAACTATGATCTACTTCTTGATTTTTTTCTGAATCTGCAATACAACTTTTTATTGCAAAGTGCTCATCACTGTGCGGAATCCTCAGGAGACTGTCTAGAAGCGTCCCACACCATGTGCTCCTGAAAATCTACTTAGCATACATTCACAGCCGTTACCGATACGCCATTGCAGTTTGGGGCTCGTGTCCCAAAGTCTACTTAAAAGAACTTCAAGTGCAACAAAACCGCTGTATTAAGGCTGTCTACAAGCTACCCTTTCTACATCCAACACGTGAACTCTATTCAATGCCACAGCACAAAATCCTGCCAATGTATGGCCTCTACACACAGTCAGTCGCAGTAATTATGTACCGGATCTTAAACAACGTCAACATTCATCACAATTGGGAGTTTGAAGCTGCTATCCACGACCACTACACCCGAGGATCAACTGATTTAAGGAGGACAGGATTTCGTACTGAACTAGGAAGAAGAAGATTCAAAATCCGAGGACCAACCCTATACAACGAACTCCCGGAAAACATGAAAGAAGCACTCACAGTCAATGAATTCAAAAGAAAATTAACAATTTATACACGTGAAAATTTAAACAACTTTATTGTACGTTAGATCTAAGCGATGAATTGAATTAAAATAATAAAGTGTTACCAGCTACACACCACAACACACAACACAACACGACACAAGAAAACACAACACCCATAACATAACATAAAAACCCTTTAAAAGAACTAATGTTCACTAGGGGAATTATGGAATGCATTATGAATTGAAATGAAATAAAGATTATAGATTATTAAAAAAAAAAAAAAAAAAAAAACTTGTTGTATGAACTTGTTATTAGATTTTTGTGAAATAACAAAATAGCTAATATATAATTTCCCAGTATCGGGATTTTTACAATATAATAAATAGCGACTCAAAACAACAATTTTAATATTTTTTTTTCTTTTTTAAAACTGTAAATATGCTTTGAAGAAATAGTGATCTGGAAAACCCGAATGTTCACATTTGGCGGACTTTACAAAGATTTCCAGAGTTTTTTTTTCTAAGATATAATCTAATATTGAGGTTTAAGCGAAACACAAAATTACTCCATGACATCAAAAAAGGAAATTACCTTGATACAGCGAAATTAAAATAATAAGAATAAAAAAATGGATTATAAGAATTGCTATGCTTGAAAGAGGATATGAAAATTATACTCTTAGAAAAAATAAACAAAAATATAAAAAAAATAGAATTTCTTCTTGTGGCTAACTGCTAACTGCTAACTGCTATGGGGTCCACATTATTTTAAGTTTTCTCAATTAAAGTTATTGGAATTTTTAATAAGTTAAAATTTACACTTTCTGAATTAGAAGATAAGAGAAGCATTGGTTCATTCGAACTTGAACATCTTACATTGAACACCCAATGTTCTGAACAATTTCTAATTTTTATATTTTTTTTATTTGTTTATATAATTTTGCTTCGACCAAATTTCCCGGGAATCGAGAGGTCCAAAAATGGTCGATTTCCCGGGAATTCCCGCTCGTCTATTTGAGTGTAATGGTTTTTATAAAAAAATTTAAGAAACTTTAGATGTCGAAAAATAAACACAAAAAATTTCAATGTGTTGAAAAGGTAAAATCTAATTGCCTTTGTTTGAAGCTATGAATTTTCAGAAATATTGTTTTCAAAAATAAATTGAAAAAAAAAATAGTTTCAAAAGGAATCCATCCAAAAACAAGTTTGAAAAGGAGTCCATTTTCTAATCAGTTAAACTATTTTTTCAGGAATGCAGGAAAATGCTGATACAATGAAATTTAAGCTAGGTCAGATCAAATTCTGTTTAAAACGATAAAACAACACTCTGCTATTTTCAGTCAATATTAATCCTAAAGCACCTTTTCGCTACAACCTATCTATATTGGAAAGATATAAATCGATTGAAATGGTTTAAAAGTAAACATTAATTTGAATATTCTTCAAAGAATTAAATTGTGGTTGGATTTTTTTAGCTGTTTTATTTATTCAATCAATTAACATTATATTATTAAAACTCTTTGAAGCAATCACTGAAAATTTAAGAAAACATATCAAAATGATGAAAAATTTGGAGGGGCGCCAAATTGAAGCTTCGCCAAGGGCGCCGTGGACCCTCGGTACGGCTCTGTTTGTTATTTACTTTGAGTTTTATAAATTTAATTTTTCACGCAAAATTTAAAAATTTAAGGTTTGAAATTAGAAATAATGTGTTATGCACAATTTCGACGTGGTCAGCGGACAAACAGTCAGAGTTAAAATATAATAAAACGTCATCTTTTTCCAAGGATTCATCTTTTTTTCAAATCAACACAATTTTTTTTTATAAATTTAGCTGAGCTAACATTTTAATAATACATTTAAATATTCTACTGTTCCATAAAGATTTGCATATTTTCAAATCGATATGATCATGCTATCTTGTCGCACGCCACTCTTTGACCTTGATTAGGCCGATGCAAATATTTAAATAAGTTTTTGTCCCTCGGCCCCGCCCGAGGTCATGGGGAGGGGGGGGGGGCAAAAAAATAAAAAAATATAAAAATTTAAATAACAAGCCATAGTCTTCACATTTAAATGAAAAAAGTTTTTGAAAATGCATTTTACACTAGTTCAGTTGTTTTGCAATCATTAGTTTTCAAAAAATCTAAGATCTGACAAAAACAAAAATTGTATCGAAAAAAAAAGATTTTGCATCGAAAATTTTCAAAAAATCTTAAGATTTTTTAATAAACCCAAACATGCTTAAAATGATTTTAAACGCATAAGAATGTATTTTAATTTGATTTCAGCTGGTTGCACTTGAATTTTCATTGAAATTTTGAAGTTTATTGTAAAAATATTTTTTTTGCCCCCTGATTTTTCGGGCCAATTTTGAAGGGGTTGTGACAAAAACTTTTAAAAGTATTTGTACCAGCCTTAAACAAAAATTGGAGTTTTATTTTTCTTATTATGATTGCCGAGTATTTTAAACTTTTTTTTGTTTAATTAGATTTTTGTTGGTGAGGGATAAAAAAAGACTTGAACGTGGGAAAAAAGGTTTGCTTATCGAAAAAAAAAATTTAAGAAAGAAAAGAGAGCGCAATGTAAACAATAACTTAAAAAATGTTTGGCTGACCACTCTGAGCATTGTTCCAAAATTTGGTTGAATTTGGTTGCCGGAGTCCCGAGTTGTCTAATCTAATCAATCTAATCAAACCCTAGCACAGCCAAGCCTGGAGAGTGCCTTAGGTTAGATTACGCCTAGCACTCTTCTTGTCATTTGTTAACATTTGTAGTGCGCCATTGCATCGGAATGCATTGAAACATCACATGCCTTAGAGCGGCCAGACCTACTGCGTAAAGACGTATCGCAGAGATGATTCATAATTGGGTTGAGTTTGAGCACTGAGTGTTCGAACAACAACACAATTCTGAATCGACAGGGGAGGAAGAAGCGTGGGGACACACCACCACACGCTCCGAGATTTGGTTGTATTCGTTGGGAGCACCATGCTAAGAAGGTTTGGTACTCCGGGACCCTCTGGGATGGGACATTGTATTTCCACGAATGCCCTGGACACTATTCGCCGTGGTTATAGCGCCACAACACGCTCTGGTTGCTGGTGTCCCGAGTTGTGATTAAAAAAGTATACAGCAGTTGGACGTGTACGTGTGTCAAAACGTCTTCTGACTAAGTTCCCTTTGGCCAGTTGTCGCATGTGCAACAAGTTGCAGGGCGCGATTGATAACATCGGACGATGTTTCTTCCGGGTTTTGTTTGAATATCTGAGGATTGAAATCATATTTTTGGGAATCTGTGAAGATTAAAAAGTGAGGCTGCATAAAATGGCGCCCTTACCTCAATTTGGCCTAAAATGGTCGTGCGACAAGATATCTCGATCACGACGAAATCATAAACGCTTTTGTAGCGTAATGAATTTGGAACACACACTTTTTGAAGCTTTTAAAAATTGATTAACTCAGATTTAGGAGACATTTTTAAACCTATTGTGATCACTGTTCCAATTGCGCTGGAATGTCGCGCAGGTAACAAGCAATCCCAACATTGCAGAAGAAACACTCACGACTGCTCCGCGTAACGGGGTTGAGACACTATCACCCGAGAGGGTTCTGGGCAAACAGATAAGAAAACTCGCGACTGGCCCCATTATCAGAGGGGGGTTGAACCTTCTCCGGGCTGTCTTATTCAGTTCAGATAATGGTACGCGCGAGTCTTTTGCAACCCGCGGGCTGGGTTTGCAAAGTGTCGACACACGGACGCGTTGACTTGATTGTGAGTTGATAAAAACAATGTCGTTGGATTTCAGGTTGGTTGTTTGGAGGAAGGTATTCTTAATTTTATAACCGTCAAAACAATTCAAAAGTTAAATGGTGTAAATATTGTTAATAAAATGCTTCTTGGAGGGTTATTTTCTGTTCTGTTCTCTAAGACGTCAGTGGTCACACTTTCATGGCGTTCATCATTGGCCAGAAACCTTCGACGTGACTCGAATGAAACGTACTCGACGTCGAGGCTCGACGGTTCATTCCGCTGTCGGTTTGTGTTCCAAGGAAGATGAATATTCAGCAGCAGTGGCGATTATTAATCCATTTTTGGATTTTTACGCATTATTCTGGCGAATGCGATGAGGTGGAAAGGAAGGTTGCTGAACTTTTTCATTGTTTCGTGAAATTCGGGAAGAGGTTCAATTATGGTGGTGCTGATTTCATATTTTTTTAAACTTATCGTAGTGAAATATTACACCAAAATGGGAAATTGATAGTTTCATTGCCTATTACCTTGAAATACTATTTTTCCAAATATTTACTCATCATATATTTTATGTGATTTGGCAAGTGTATCAATCACCCTCTCATCATCGGGACTGGCAACACCAGCCAGCAACAGTCAACTGTTCGGAGCTCCTCAAACTTTTCGATTTTTTCGCCGTAATTTACCGTGTTTACCCGCGAGTTTGCTGCTCCAGCATGCCAAGGGCCGGCCGTGGCCGTGGCAGTTCGAGTGCGGCCTCGAAAAACCCGCGAAGTTCATCTACCGGCAGAGTGCAGAAAGGTAAACACACCAACGCCGCATCGACCGCCATCGCGCACGGGAGCGTGCCCGGTGACGTCACCGATCCTTCTTTTTTACACGTGTCATACCGTCCACGTGAGTCCCCAGTACGGACGAGACAATCGACCCGGGCATCCGGAAGCACTTCCGACCAGCAGCAGCAGCAGCAGTCCACCAGCACTACGGCAACAACCACTTCCAACGTTCCCACCAGCAACGAATTTGAGATGCTGAGTGGAGAAGAAAACAACACCGCCAGTGACAGCAGCAGTGCTAGCGACGACGATGACGATGATGAACTTGCGCGCAAGCAAGGAAAGCAGAAAAAGTGTAACTCTCCGAAGGAACGACGTCCACCTCCAATTTTTGTTTTGGATACGTTGGCTGACGATGTTGACGAGTTGCTTGAGGGACTCCAATATTGTCTCAAAATCAGCAAAACTTCTGTGCAAGTGATTACCCACAAGAAGCTGCATTTCGACTTGGTGGTGAAGAAGTTGAAGTTGCGAAACTTCAAATTCTTCACATTTGATCCTGCAGAGAAGGTCCCAGTGAAGATCGTCCTTCAGGGATATCCGGACCGCCCGATCTCCGACCTGGAAGAACACCTGACGGGCGTCAAGGTAAAGCCTCGAGAGATGAAGGTGCTCTCAAAATCGACTACGGTGACAGGTACGTACACCTTGTACCTCCTGTACTTCGATCGCGGGTCCGTCAAAATCCAGGACCTACGGCGGATCAAAGCACTGGACGGCTTCTTTGTTACGTGGCGATTCTATACGAAGAATCCGGACGACGCAGCTCAATGCCACCGCTGTCAGAAATTCGGACACGGTTCCAGAAATTGCAATCTTCCACCCCGGTGCGTAAAGTGCGGTGAGACCCACTTCACCGAAAGGTGCAATCTTCCGCGGAAAGACCAGCTGGGGGAAAACGCCCAGCAGCACAAAGCGCGCGTCAAGTGTGCGAACTGTGGTGGAAATCACACGGCGAATTTCCGTGGCTGTGCCGCGCGGAAAAAGTACATCGAGGAGCAGGACAAGAAGAAGAAAGCGCCAGCGTCCCGCCAACCTCCAAAGACATCGAGCTCGAACGCTGCAGCAGCTGGCGGCGGAGCGGTTCCATCGACCAACCCAGCGTTCCTCCCGGTTGGGGAGGTTCGTACGCTAGAGTAGCCGCTTCTGGGAGCGGTACTTCACCGGGACAAGCAGACGTCACCGGAGATGACCTCTTCACGCTTCCCGAGTTTTTCGCTCTTGCTGGAGAGATGCTCACGCGCTTCCGTGCCTGCCGGAACAAGGCAGAACAATTCCAAGCTCTCAGTGAGCTGATGATGAAGTACATCTACAACGGATAAGCTGCCTTGTGCAGCGAAGTTTTTCGACGTCAATGGACAAAACATACTGTGATTTAGTTTTAAGCTTTTCTATTTCTATCCTTTTCCTTAGTAAATCTAGAAGGTTTTTTTTTAATTTTTCCTTCTCTTGCCAAATCCATTGTTAGAATATCCAATTACATCAAAATGAATTATAGTTCAAATCATAGTTGAAAGGAACTCCAAAACTCTATTAGGTTATAAGAATTACGAAATTGTGAATTGATTATTTACTAATAAAAACTAATTGAAATTGAAATTGAAATCAATCACCCTCTGACGAACAAGAAAGTTCCCACGGTATGTTTTCAAAAGTAAAACTTCTTCACAGTAATCAATACTCTCAACCCCGGTAGCACTCCAAAACCATCACACATGATTAATACCTGCACTAGTTGCAGTAAACAAAACACACACAAAAAAGTACTTCCCCCAGCGATTCTGAGGTTAACTTGCATGACCGTAGCCAATTAACGATGCAAAACTTTGCCAATAATTATAACAACAACCCCCCTCCCCCTTTGCTAGAAAAGAGGGGTTGGCAAGATTCTAACCCAAAGTCCCCCTCCCCCCCTTTAGAATGAGATGCAAAACATATTGAATGAAACGTTAAAGGGTGCCGATTAGTATCGGATGCACTTTGCATTTTGCGGCTCAGTGAGAAGATTTCTCACACACTTTAAGTCGATCGAAAGGGAAGGGGTTTTGTTTACGTTTTTTTAGTTTTGTTCGACGTTCGTGAGAAAACTGTAACAATTGAGGTTTTTCAGCCCTAGTTTCACACTTACAGTACTTCTACTTTTATTACAGTGAGGAAGTGAGTGAAAATATCAGTCACTCTTAGAATTTGTTGAAATTTTATTTCACTTTACTGAGGAAAGGCTATAAAATCACTCGAAAAATGAACTTATCAATTTGACCTCGTAGCCCCCTTCACGTATACATATTGACTCAGAATCATGTTCTGAGCAAATGTCTGTGTGGATGTGTGTAGGTGGGTGGACAAAAAAATTGTCACTCGATTATCTCCGAACTAGATGAACGGATTTTGACCGTATTAGTCTCATTTGATCCGTCTTGGGGTCCCATAGGTCTCTATTTAAAATCAGCAAGTTAAGTTAAGTACTCCAAAAGTTATGCTAAAAAAACGATTTTGGCGAATGTCCGGAAGATTGTAAAAAGGGTGGTTTTTGCAAGAAAACCTATCATGTTATACATTTTCAGAAAGGTATCAAAAAAAACCTTTCCAATGAGCCCAAATTATTGAAGATCTGACAACCCTATCAAAAGTTATTAGCACTTAAGTGTTATTTATACACTTTTTGGAGGACGGATCTCAGATATTTCAATAAAAATGATGTCCAGGTTTATCATACAACCTGTCGTTAGTTAGATAATCGAAAAACCTTTCAAATGAGCCTAAAACATCGAGGATCTGACAACCCTATCAAAAGTTATAAGCACTTAAGTGTTATTTATACACTTTTTGGATCCCGGATCTCGGATATTTCAATAAAAATTATGTCCGGGTCCCTTATGCAACCAGTCGTTAGTTAGATAATTGAAATACCTTTCAAATGAGTTTAAAACATCGAAGATCTGACAACCCTATCAAAAGTTATTAGCACTTAAGTGTTATTTATACACTTTTCGGAGGACGGATCTCAGATATTTCAATAAAAATGATGTCCAGGTTTATCATACAACCTGTCGTTAGTTAGATAATCGAAAAACCTTTCAAATGAGCCTAAAACATCGAGGATCTGACAACCCTATCAAAAGTTATAAGCACTTAAGTGTTATTTATACACTTTTTGGATCCCGGATCTCGGATATTTCAATAAAAATTATGTCCGGGTCCCTTATGCAACCAGTCGTTAGTTAGATAATTGAAATACCTTTCAAATGAGTTTAAAACATCGAAGATCTGACAACCCTATCAAAAGTTATTAGCACTTAAGTGTTATTTATACACTTTCTGGAGGCCGGTTCTCAGATATTTCAATAAAAATGATTTCCGGGTCCATCATGCGACCCATCGTTAGTTATATAATCGAAAGACCTTTCAAATGAGCCTAAAACATCGATGATCTCAGAACCTATCAAAAGTTAATAACAATTATGTGTTATTTATACACTTTTTTGAGGCCGGATTTCAGATATTGTGATAGAAATATTGTCTGAATCTTCCATGCGAACTATCGTTGAATAGGTTTTTTATCAGACCTTGCCGATGAGCCAGAAATATTGAAGGTTTGCAAAATCTATCAAAAGAAATGAGTAATAAAGTTGATTTGTTAAACATGTTGTTATTTTTACTGAATGTATTGACTTTATGAATGTGAGGAAGGCACCAACCACCTAAAGGTGGATTGAGTAACGTTTTGCCTTCCTCACTGAGGTAAGGCTATAATCCTGCTCTAAAAATGAACTTTTTATTAAAAGCTCGAAGACCCACCTTCATATATACATATCGACTCAGAATCGAAAACTGAACAAATGTCTGTGTGTGTGTATGTGTATGTGTGTGTGTATGTATGTATGTGTTCAAAAATCTTGCCAAGTTTTCTCAGCACTGGCTGAACCGATTTTGATCGAACCAGTTGCATTCGACTTGGTTTAGGGTCCCATACATCGCTATTGAATTGTTTGAAGTTTCGATAAGTAGTTCAAAAGTTAAGTATAAAAATGTGTTTTCACATATATCCGGATCTCAATTATATGCATGTAAACGATTTCCGGAACCATCATCCGACCCATCGTTGGTTAGATAATCAAAAGACCTTTCAAACGAGTCCTCAACATCGATGATCTGTCAACCCTGTCTCGAGTTATGAACACTTAAGTGATATTTATGTACTTTTTTGAAGCCGGATCTCACTTAAATGCATGTAGACGATGTCCGGATCCATCATCCAATCCATCGTTGGTTAGGTAATCAAGAGCCCTTTCCAACGAGTCCTCAACATCGAAGATCTGGCAACCCTGTCTCGAGTTATGACCACTTAAGTGATATTTATGTACTTTTTTGAAGCCGGATCTCACTTAAATGCATGTAAACGATGTCCGGATCCATCATCCGACTCATCGTTGGTTAGATAATCGAAAAACCTTTCCAACGAGACCACAACATTGAAGATCTGGCAACCCTGTCTCGAGTTATGACCACTTAAGTGATATTTATGTACTTTTTTGAAGCCGGATCTCACTTAAATGCATGTAAACGATGTCCGGATCCATCATCCGACCTATCGTTGGTTAGGTAATCAAGAGACCTTTCCAACGAGTCCTCAAAATCGAAGATCTGGCAACCCTGTCTCGAGTTATGACCACTTAAGTGATATTTATGTACTTTTTTGAAGCCGGATCTCACTTAAATGCATGTAAACGATGTCCGGATCCATCATCCGACTCATCGTTGGTTAGATAATCGAAAAACCTTTCCAACGAGACCACAACATTGAAGATCTGGCAACCCTGTCTCGAGTTATGACCACTTAAGTGATATTTATGTACTTTTTTGAAGCCGGATCTCACTTAAATGCATGTAAACGATGTCCGGATCCATCATCCGACCTATCGTTGGTTAGGTAATCAAGAGACCTTTCCAACGAGTCCTCAACATCGAAGATCTGGCAACCCTGTCTCGAGTTATGACCACTTAAGTGATATTTATGTACTTTTTTGAAGCCGGATCTCACTTAAATGCATGTAAACGATGTCCGGATCCATCATCCGACTCATCGTTGGTTAGATAATCGAAAGACCTTTACAACGAGTCCACAACATTGAAGATCTGGCAACCCTGTCTCGAGTTATGACCACTTAAGTGATATTTATGTACTTTTTTGAAGCCGGATCTCACTTAAATGCATGTAAACGATGTCCGGATCCATCATCCGACCTATCGTTGGTTAGGTAATCAAGAGACCTTTCCAACGAGTCCTCAACATCGAAGATCTGGCAACCCTGTCTCGAGTTATGACCACTTAAGTGATATTTATGTACTTTTTTGAAACCGGATCTCACTTAAATGTATGTAAACGATGTCCGGAACCATCATCCGACCTATCGTTGGTTAGGTAATCAAGAGACCTTTCCAACGAGTTCACATAATTGAAAATCTGGCAACCCTGTCTCGAGTTATGACCACTTAAGTGATATTTATGTACTTTTTTGAAGCCGGATCTCACTTAAATGTATGTAAACGATGTCCGGGACCATCATCCGACCCATCGTTGATTAGGTAATCAAGAGACCTTTCCAACGAGTCCACATAATTGAAAATCTGGCAACCCTGTCTCAAGTTATGACAACTTAAGTTATATCTGTGTACTTATTTTTCTGGACCTAAAAAAATAGCTGAAATATGTGTCCAAACCACTCATATTACCCGAAAACGAAGTTGACTTTATAGCTGTCGGCCACCATTGCTAGTACCAACCACTAGTGTCTTCCTTTTTATCTACAAGGACTTCGCCGCCCTGGGCTCCTAAGTGTATGAAAGTATGGCACGGAGCGACGGCGCCGAATACCCATATTTACACAAAGAATTTTAGAGCGCCCGCCGCGGGATTCGAACCAGCGACTCATATTACCCATTGTTGGTAAAAAGTGAGGAAGGCATCAACCACATAGGTGGATTAAGTTAGTTTTTGTAATTACTTTACTATACTAAGGTAAGAATTTTAATCACAATTTATTTTTAAAATTCTATACAAGATTTCTAACCATATTTATAACTAGTATAATACTGACAACAGTTGCTTCTAACTATTTTCTTTTGAGCAACCTAAAACCAAGTTCTTCCCCTTTTTAACAACCCCCAAAAGCAAATCCAGGTGTTTTTAAATTCCGTGTGCATTTGTACGAAGTTTGTGTCACTGCGTTTATTTTTTCGATTTGAGGGGAAAATATGGCTTTGACCGGTGCCATGGCTACCGTGCACTACTACTATACTATAGTAGCACTAGTCGAGTCCTTTCTTCTTTGGTTTTATTGACTAGGACGTTGGACAGGGGCGCCAACTCAGACGAAGGGAGTCGTGGTGGAATAGTAGAAATGTTCTCAAGGGCAGACTGGAAAAATACGTTGTTGTGTTACAAGGTATTTTTCGTAAAATTTGCAAGGCGAAGGATTTATATAAGTTTAGATGTCATTGACTGATTCAGAGTTATTTAGAATTTTGACTTTGTAAATGATTTGCTATCATCAAGGTTGAGTGCATATTACTGCAAAAATGCAAACTGCCAAAAGGCGCTACGCAGAATGAATATTAAATCCTTCAAATAACGAACATTTTTCGGCACAATCCATCTTGCTGGATTTGTTTTAAAACAAACCAACTTCCCCGAGGTGTGGCACCCAAAACCCATCAAAACGCCAGCAATAAGGCAATTTCGATTCAATCGTTTTGGCGATGAACCCGATCCAGTTGACCGTCGCGACGGACCCCGCAACGGTTATTTGGCGGACTGGGACAGTCCTAGCATTCGTAATAAGGTGGTTCTGGGCTGGGAATCCCACTGCCGGTGATAAGAACTATGTTAACAAATTTGAAAGTTTGAAGCTAAGGTTTGTCTACATTTGCACGTTGTTGGCGTCAACAAGTTTTGATGAATCACCGGGAAATGTGTGCAAAAAAAATGTGATAAAAGATAATCGTAATAGGTATGTGCAGAGGTAAACAGTAATTTTAAATTTACTCGGGGATGAGTTATTATAAATCACAGGATGGTATAGAACTCTGCTGTGTTAGAATAACAAAGTTGGGTTAAGTTGTGTGATTTAAAAGAAAAATCTAGTTTCATTTTTTCGATTTTAATGAAACCTGAGCTTAGGCGAGGTGCTCAACTCGTTGAATACAGTTCATAAATCGTTCGCCATCACTCAAGAAGCCGTCAAGAAGTTGTTCAAAGAACTCATCAAAACGCATAGTTCATCTCGCAGAAGTCCATAATGCACCAGGGCGCAGTGTCTTCGGCCCCGCCGGAGGTTAAACGTCTCAAATTTGCATTCATAGAATATTTCGCGTGCAAGAAGAGTAACAAAAAGGGAACAACTCCGCAAAAAGATGACAGCGATCAATAAATAATGTTCTTCTTCTGTGAGAACGGTTGGCACTGTCAACTTTGCCGGTTTCAACAAAGAAGAACTTGATGAATGTGTTTGTTCAAGATTGTCAGTACAAAAAGGGACAACCCTGGTGCCGGAATAAATTATTTGTCTTAAAAGAATATCTGCACGTTCATGCGGCGTTGATTAGCATTGACACGGCTAGCATCTCCGAACGTCTCGTATCGAAACCGACAATATTGTTCTTTTTTCGAATTCACGCAGACCCGTTGTCTCGGCGGTGAACGATTACTGACAGCATCAATCTTGTTGCATATCGATTCCGATAGCCAGGCGTCGATCTTCCGCATTGAGCCGATTAAAGTCTCTTCAAGTGTCTTCTAACGCTCCAACACTTAGCGATTCCGGTCGCTTCGCAGAGGCCAAAAGGGAGGCGCAGGTTCGTGGAGTTCATAAATAAGCTGTCGACGTCCGCGCGGATGACCGCCGGACCGTGGCCGGTGACAGATTCTGCTCACGTTCGCCGGTCGTGGTCCGGGCAGGTGTCCGCCGCAGCTTATGGTCAATAAAGCAAAAATAGACTGAAGAACGGCCGCGTTGTCGCATCCTGATTCTATTTTTGAAGCCATGTTTGGGGTAATTGATCATGATTTTGACAGGTTGTGAAATAGAGCCACTCAGGGATTCACATCAATCGAGGATGTTGTTGTCGTCTTTGTTGCAAAAATTGTCGCTCAACTTATCTATATGAAGCAAGCATTATCAACGAGTCTTTTTATGTCATGAATACATGCAAAGTTTCAAATATATGTTCGATTTTTGACCAGATTTATTAGGAATTTATGAGAAAAACATCAAAAACATCAAATTGAAAACTCTACACTCTGCAGCATTACCTTGGCGTTCTCGATTGCGAGATTCCTACCGAAACTAGATGTCCGGAAGGCTTGATTGTTGAAGCACTTCAATTTCAATTTCAATTTCAATTCGGTTTTTTGGTGAATAATCAAGATACAATAAGTTCATTTGAGGTACATAACAGAGTTTTGGAGTTCCTTTCAGCTGTATGTTACATCATAATCCATTTTGGAACAATTCAAAAATCAAATTATTCGCTCTACAGCATTGCCTTGGCGTTCCCGATTACGGGATTCCTACTCGAAACTAGGTGTCCGAAGGCTTGATTGTTGAGGCAATTGCAAACCTCTTTTTACACCTAAGCTTCCATCCACCCCGGGATTCGAACTGACGACCTTTGGATTGTGAGTCCAACTGCCTACCAGCGGCTCCACCGGGACAGGACCCAGGGAGACGACTCCTACACCTGGACTGAGCTATCGACCTAACCTCTAGGTTAGACCGGGGCCAACATTTACTTCCCCATCCGACGGAAGGCGTGATCAGACAAATCTCGTCTCAAAATTTGCCACCGGGACCTTCTGGGATCGAACCCAGGCCGACTGGGTGAGAGGCAATCACGCTTACCCCTACACCACGGTCCCGGCGGAACAATTATTGCTTGTAAATAAAAGTGTTACCAAGAGAATGAAAAAAAATTAAAAAAAAACTTACTGAAATTGCAAGGGAAAGGGGATAGAAATAGAGAAAGCTTAAAACTAGATCACAGTTTTTTATCCTTTATAGATGTGCTTGATCATCAGCTCCCCAAGGGCCAGGAATTGCTCCGCCTTGTTACGGCAGGTACGAAACCGCGTCATCATCTCCCCTGCGAGAGCAAAGAACTCTGGCAGGGTAAAGAGGTCCGGTAACTTCTACTGGGCCGTATTGCCACTGCCGGCAGCGACCACGCTGGCGCACGATCGCCCCCATCCAGGAGAAAACGCTGAGTTGTCCACTGGAACCGTACGATGACCAGCTGCCGGCACGGTTGGTTTTTCCGTGCGCTGCATCCACGGTAGTTGCTGGTATGGTTACCTCCACAGTTGGCGCACTTAATGCGCGCCTTGGTTTGCTCTGCCTTGTCCCCCAAGTCCGCCTTGCACGGCAGTGCACACGCCTCTGAGAGGTGAGATTCACCACACTTCACACAGCGGGGCGGGAGGTTGCAATCCCGCGAGCGGTGGCCGAATTTCTGGCAACGGTGGCATTGTGCTGCGTCCGACGGGTTCTCAAAACCGTCCAACGCCTTAGTTCGCCACAGGTCTTGAATTTTGACGGTGCCGCGGTTGAAATACAACAGGTACAGGGTGTGTGTACCTGTGACTGTTGTCTTCCGCGAGAGGACGTTTATGTCACGCGGTGTTATGCCAGCACCCGACGGGTCCTTCTTGAGGTCGGAGATCGGGCGGTCTTGGTACCCCTGCAAGACGACCTTAACGGTAGTCTTCTGCACGGGGTCGAATGTGTAAAACTTGAAGTTTTGACACTTAAATTTCTCCACAACCAGGTCGAAGTTCTTTTCGTCAAATGTGTGAACTTGCTCTGACGACTTACCGATTTTCAGACAATATCCAAGGCCTTCCAGCAACTCGTCAACATCGTCCGCCAACGTGTCCAAAACAAAAATTGGAGGTGGTCTACGTTCCTTTGGAGGGTTGTTCTTTTTTGACGTCGACACTTTCTTCCGTGCACGACCATCGCCGTCGTCGTCGTCGGTAGTGCTGCTACCGTCAGAGTTGTTATTTTCTTCGTCGTCGCTCAGCATCTGGAACTCGTTCCTGATGGGGATGTTGATGTGCCACTGTTCGTGGCACCGGAAGTACCTGAGCGGGTCCTCACTGGTGATCTCGGAACATATCCGGGAGGTAGATACTTTTTGTCGATTCCATCTGCGCTCACGCTCCCCTGAGCAATGGCGGCCGACACGGCGTTGGTTTGTTTACCTTTTTGCACACGGCTCGTAGACGAACTTCGCGGGTTTTTCAAGGCCGCACTCGAACTGCCACGGCCACGGCTGGCCTTTGGCATTCTGGAGAAGCAAACTCGCGGGTAATCACAATCAACTACGGCGAAAAAAATCGAAAAAACAATGGAGCACTGAGCACTTGACTGCTGCTTGCTCTCATGCGTACACGGAGGTGTTGTTGAAGCACTTGCAAACCTCTATTTACATCTTAGCTTCCATCCACCCCGGGATTCAAACTGACGACCTTTGGATTGTGAGTCCAACTGTCTACCAGCGACTCCACCGAGACTAAGACTAACCCTCTAGGTTAGACCGTGGTCAGACAAATCTCGTCTAGAAAAATGCAACGGGACCGTCTGGGATCGAACCCAAGCCGACTGGGTGCGGGTCAACCACGCTTACAATCTGTAATATATTTTAAATCCGTATAAAAACTGGGTGAAAATCTCGTATTCAACAACATCTTTAAGCCAAGTTATTTAGATTAATTTATTTCATTGTACATTGTTCACAAAGCATCTCTCATCCGTCTACTGATGTGTCACTTGTAAATACCCTTTTGATAAATTAATTCAAATATCAACACCTTAGAATTCTATCGCAACCCTTCTGGGTTTACCCCTCCCCGCAGCCACCATAATCTGGTTGTCAGCTTCAATTTTCTTAATAGCATCCGGACTCCACGCGTCTATTTTAATCAACATAGCTCACATTTGCGTCCGAATCCCACACAAGTGGCTCTTGTTTGCGCTATATTTGCCGGCAAACAATAATTTCCCACACCTCCCTCATCACCCAGTCACATCACCACCAGCTGATAGCCCATTTAGTACCACACCTGAACCACCCCCTCTGGACATCAGCTGGCAGGCAGACGGCCTGGTAGCTCAATCCACGCATCGCTGCGTTCAACCGACCTCCAACTTTTGAGTGCTAATAGTTTATAGTTGGTAATCTAATTTAAAGCCCCCTCCGCCGTCCTCTCGCGACGAGAAACACGATCAGCTCTTTCCTCGGAAGTCACTTCTGAAAAGTTCTTGCTCACGGGAGAGGGGTAGGGGAGGAGGTTGGATTGTTTTCCCACCGTTTGGCATTAGTATGCATGAAGAGTGACTTGGATAACCTGACGGAATACCAAGATCAAGACTCGAAGACGATGAAGAACGTCTCTCAATTGGGAAGGCTTAGCACGTTGCAGTGGAGCTTCGAGCCAGTGTCAACCCATGATGGTTAGATGGACTTGCTGAAAAGGGTTGAGCGCAGACTTCAATTTGGGGAGGATCTGCAAGGAAGTCCAAAGAAGCGACCACTTCCGGCAAGTTGCGAGCAATATTATGGTGTGATGACGTAGATCTTCGGGGATGCATCCAAAAGAAGAGAGTACGCAAAGATCCATATAAAAAAACGTTACTTAATCCACCGGAAGGTGGTTGCTGCCTTCCTCCTAAAAGCCTTGCAACCACACACTACGAAAGCTTTGGCTAACGCTTACTTAGTAAAGACACTATACATCTGAGTGCTGCCATCTAGGTATGATAAATTTAATGAACCATTTGAAAGCACTGCAGTGTTTGTGTGCGTGCACTGAGCGTAAAGTTCCGACAGCTATCCGCCGGAGCTTTCAAATTATGTAAATAATGACCCTTTTAGTATCAACCAAAACAGTTTTTCGAACATATCTTTTAAAGTACTGCACCAAGCCGGATGAAATTTAAAAAGACTTAAAGAACCTGAAGGCAAATCCAAAAACATAGATCCGGACAAAATCGGTCGAGCCAGTTCCGAGAAAAGTGAGTGAGAAAAAAATTCTACGTCCATCCACACGCACAGACATTTGCTCAGAATTTGATTCTGAGTCGATATGTATACGTAAAGGTATATCTGGGAGGCTTATTTAAAAAGTTCAATTTTTGAGTGATTTTATAGCCTTGCCTCAGTGAGGTGAGGAAGGCAAAAATGTGTTTGATTCTGAGACTGCCAAACATCTAAAACAAAGTTAATCGCTTTGAACAGGATTTTAAATAGGTATTTTTTAACTCGTTCAGGTGCGGAACAATCGAATAAACCAAAACCGTCCACAAACCTATTTTTTGTTCGCAAATCAGCGTACAATTTCGCGCTGTTTGTTCCAGTTGCGGGTAACAACAGCCCAGATCGCTGAGTACGTATCTCGCTACGATGTTTGCTCGCAACAGTTACGATTTGTCGTTGAATGTCGCAAAACGATTTCCAATTACCAACAAAAACTCAACTGTATACTGGCATACCGACTAGTTCCGAGCCCTCCGCTGTGCAATGCAATCAACAGTGACCTTCACAAAGCCACCGATAGTTGGGAAAGATTCTGGGTCGAAGTCGCGGGAAACAGACAACCGGGATGATTAGATAGTCACTACGTGGTTTGAGGCATTTTTGGTTGTGCAAGTGTCGTCGGTCGCGGACGTTTTTGGTGAACGATAAGGTGCCAAAAAGTGGACTGATAAGATAGCGGGCTTGAGGACTGGCAAACAATACCAACAAAATATATATTTGGTTGTTTTAAACATAAAATAAACAATTAAAGCTGCAGTTTCGCAAGAAAAACAACAATGTTTGACCTTTGGAAAACCCCGACCTTTAAACACTGCTTCAAATCGGCACCAAAAAACCAAAATTCAAAAAACTTGTTCGATTGCATTACGAGCAGGAAAGTGACTCACGGTCAATTTCTGTCCAGCACGACTGATGACGATTTGCTCAACTCAGGTGTGTGTAGCCAGGCTAATTCTTATCGAATCGCGTTACGCACGCGTTACTATTGACACTGACACTAAGCCAATCCCTCCCCAAACCCAGACACAGTCTCACATGGGGGAAACGATCAGTACTTAGTCACTTTACGGGACGTTTGATCACGTAAGGGGTGGAGCGGAAAATTCCCCCCACATCTAAACACGCTCTTTTACAACAATAATTACCGGAACTTGATCAATTTGGAGAGCAGCACCACCCCATGGGGGGGAGGCGAAACAAACAAGATTTGAACTTTAATGTTTGTTTATACTTGATACAGTAGAGCAATCATAAAACGATTTCGAAAACATCTATTAGTCTAATGCACGTGAACTTGATTGCGAGAGCAGTCCTACATCTGAACTGAATGCAATGTGAATCTGTCAATGAGAGCGATGATTAACGAATTTAGTGTAATTTGAACGTGAATTACACGTATTACATTGGATTACAAATGACAAACAAACTCACGTTTTTACAGCAAATGTGGATCAATGTTGATTGTGTTGCAAAATCACATTAAATTGGGCTTGAAAGCATCTCATAAACCTTGAATCGTTCAAGGTGTAAACTTATCATTTATGTTGGTTTATAACTTTTGAAATGCCCGGTGAATTTATAAAATCATGGATTATTTTCAATCTGCGCCGCCCGTAAATATATCAGGAGGCTTAAAAGTAAATAATAGAGCATTTCCAGCCCAAAACAGGATTTTTTAGGGTGCTTTTTCTCAACCCTCTTTGATTTCAATGAAATTTTGTAGACATGTTTTCCAACGCTTATATAAGCCATTTTTGTGTTCATGGAGCTAGTTACACTCCATCATGACTTTTGAGAAGGGCGTAGGTGTTTTAAATATTTTTGTTTTTCGTAATTTAAATATTGCTGTATCTTGAAGCCGTTGCATCGTATCAAAAAGTGGTCCAAGACAATCTGAAGGAAATTTGACGGGCTTTCCGAAAAAATACACTGAAAGAAAAATACGCTCCACTTTTATGCGTTTTTGATTTTTAAGTTTAAAAGTCAAATTTGAAGGTGAGCCCACGATTTTTTTTCGTTTAATTTTTTTGTGAAAATAGCCTAAGATGTAACAAAACGATTCACGAAAAATGCAGGATGGAGCAACTCACCTTAAAAAAATACAAAAATCATTTACTGAAACTTTTTTTTCAAAAGTTCTCTGAACATCAATTTTTTTTAAACCGAACACGAGAGTCGATTCTCCAGACAATTTTACATAAAAGTCTCCATATTGACCATTGTCTTAAGTCCAATCCTTGTAAAGTTACAGCGATTTTAAAAATAATAACTAACTTAATCCACCTATGTGGTTGGAGCCTTCCTCACTTCTTACCAACAATGGCTGATATGGTGGAATTGTACACAAATTTCATCTATTCTTTAGATCCGGAATAAAAAGTACATAAATGTCACTTAAGATAGGGTTGCCAGATCATCAATATTTTGATCTCGTTGGAAAGGTCTCTTGATAACCTAACCAACGATGGGTCGGATGGTGGATCCGGACAAAGTTTACATACATTTAAGTGAGATTCGGCATCCAAAAAGTACATCAATATCACTTAAGTGTACATATCTCGAGACAGGGTTGCCAGATCTTCAATGTTTTGGACTCGTTGGAAGGGTCTTTTGATAACCTTACCAACGATGGGTTAGATGGTGGATCCGGACAAAGTTTACATACATTTAAGTGAGATTCGGCATCCAAAAAGTACATCAATATTACTTAAGTGTACATATCTCGAGACAGGGTTGCCAGATCTTCAATGTTTTGGACTCGTTGGAAGGATCTTTTGATAACCTAACCAACGATGGGTTAGATGGTGGATCCGGACATAGTTTACATACATTTAAGTGAGATCCAGCATCCAAAAAGTACATCAATATTACTTAAGTGGACATATCTCGAGACAGGGTTACCAGATCATCAATGTTTTGAACTCGTTGGAAAGGTCTTCTGATAACCTAACCAACGATGGGTCGGATGGTGGATCCAGGCATAGTTTACATACATTTAAGGGAGAACCGGATATATATAACTTTTGAACTACTTATCGAAACTTCAATCTGTATAAAACTCGATCTATGGGACCCTAAACCAAGTCGAATGCAACAGGTTCGGGTCAAATCGGTTCAGCCAGTGCCGAGAAACATGAGCTAGTTTATTGGTCACATACATACATACACACACATACACACAGACATTTGTTCAGTTTTCGATTCTGAGTCGATATGTATACATGAAGGTGGGTCTACGACGTGTTTATACAAAGTTCATTTTTAGAGCAGGATTATAGCCTTACCTCAGTGAGGAAGGCAAAATGTTGAAAAAATAGGTTTTTTATGGTTTTTGGAAATTTCTATATGAAAAACTTGATTTTTCACTCTCGAAAATATTTTTACCAGAAAGTTCGTCCAATTTCCCATAAGTTTGTCTTTGACCACATTTCTATTGGATGTATGGGCTTACAGATATTAGCTTATTTACTATCCATTTTACTATACTACACTGAAAAAATATTATGTTTTCATTTATGAGCAATGTAATTAGTTGATTTGTACTTTTTCGGAAAGCCCGTCAAATTTCCTACTGGTTTGTCTTTGACCACTTTTTGATACGATGCAACGGCTTCAAGATACAGCAATAATTAAATTACGAAATACAAAAATATTTAAAACACTTACGCCCTTCTCAAAAGTCAATATCGAGTGTAACTGGCTCCATATACAAAATAATGGCTTATATAAGCGTAGGTTAACATGTCTACATAGTTTCATTGAAATCGGAGAGGGTCGGTTACAACCGATTCTCTATTTGACAAGGAATTGCTCAATAATATAATCAAATTTCATTAAAAACGCTTTATCAAATTTTACTAAAAAAAACATTTATCAAAAGATTTCATCTTCGATTCCCATTTATTGAAAATCAAGTTCTTTTCCAATGATACTAGATGTCACGAGAAAAAAAGCAGCTTCTGCTTTATTATCATTATAAAATAGTTTTAATGGATGAAAATAAACGTTTTTATGAATGTTTCTATAATAAAATTAACACATCTACAACCAAAAAATTCACTAACAGAAAAAGTGTCTATTTTATTTGTTAAACTACCTTTCCCAAAAGCGTTATCAGTCTCAGATGGTAGTCCCAGATGTCCCCTACAAGCTCCAGGTCGAATCAAGTTACCCAAGTAGCACACTTTGTTCACCAAAAGATTTCCGAACTTGTTGTTGAACTCATTTACTATGTTTTCCCAACGTCCCTGAGAACTCTTGAACACTGGAAAAAGCGCACGATTTTCTGTTGTTGAACATCTCTTAACCTGTTAGAAATGTGCGCGGTTAATTAAGTTTTACCAGCGCACGTCCTTCTTGCATACACGGAGAAAAAAGAGTTCCTAAAATCGTGAACAAGCGTTCATGAAAATGGGAACCACGAACAAAGTGTTCAAATTTCATGGTACGTTTTTCAAAATCGTACCATGGGATTTGAACACTTTGTTCGAGGTTCCCATTTTCATGAACGCTTGTTCACGATTTTGGGAACTCTTTTTTCTCCGTGTAGAAAACGTTTGTTGAACATGTCATAAGAACTCTTGACTCTAAGATTCTGAACCGGGGTGGATAACGTCGTTAGAACCATTTAACAACATTCTGCCTTTAAGATACAGGAGGGAGTTAGGCAAACGTTTTTATAAACGTCCAAGAATATGTCGTGGCAGACAAGAATGTTAAACCGGCTTTTCATTAAATATGTTCCAGGCGTTCCATCAAAAAAAATTCTTTTCTTAATTTAATCCTTTATTTGTGAGTAATGTCGCTTAACGGTACTGTAACTACTAGTTTTTTTTTAATTTATTAGTTTGTTCAGTGATACGCAATTTATGAATGATAATAATATGAATGATGGATAATAAAAATTATCAACCATAAAAATCATTCAATTTCCTAATTATGCCATTGAGGATTTTTTTCAATTATGTTTAAGTGCTAATTAACATCGCTTGCTACTACTACTCTACTACTGTTGCTGGCTCCCGGTGCTGCATTTTCAGTTTTCCTTTTTGATAAAGAATGCTCAGGGCAAGTATCGAACCCAAGATCACTCCAAATGTCAAGTCCGGGCGTGCGTCTGCTTCTTTCCACGAGGGGTTATGTTGAATGAGCAGGCCTAAACGTCAATAAGAAGTCTGCGGTCATCTAAGTTTTACCAAGTTCACTAACAGTTTTCCAAAACTTCTTTTGAACATAAACTGTTTCTATTTTTAGAACTATCTGTGCTTGTTTCGTCAACATGTTCTTGCTCGGGTTTTAAAACACGAACGCGAACTACACATAAACAACTTGTTTACGTGAAATTCCAACTGAAGCCAGAGGTCAATTCTACTATGTTATCGTGTTTAGCAAACTGAAATGAATCATCATGTCTGCAAATGTCATTTTGCTTTTCGAGTTCTACAAGCATGTTCCATTTGAGTCAGAATAAACTTCGAAATGAACTATTCGTAATCTGTTGGTAGATTTGGCATATGTGTTACACAACCAAGTTGAACGATGGTTTTTTGATCAAAATGAGAACAATTGACCAAATTTTATGACACTTGTTCAATCATTAACGTATAAAAACGCTTGTGCAGCAATTGTTCAATAAAGTAATATCTGGATGGAATACTTTTTTCACTAAAATGGCAATATCTCCCTTTCGATTTATCCAATCGGGATGCTCCACGCTGCATTTTGTCGCATTATCTAAGCTCTTTCAGATGCATTTTGGGTTTTGAAATTAAGTTAAATTTTTCCTAAGTTACAGCTTTTTATGATTTTTGAGGTTTTTTAAGCTTCAATCTTTGTGTCCCGATTTGCCCCACCTTCTGTTGACCTGGAGTTCTCATATTTTGGCCAGTTGCTAGACCCCAACCCCTGAAAATTTTAGGCAGATTGGTAAGGTCCAAACGACGTCCTATACAAAGGGTTATGTCCTGTTCGTGGACTCGCTCTTAAACTTACTTTCGTTTTGGAAATTGACTCTTAAATGTTTGAATACGGCACGGGGCGAAGGTGCCTGATACTCGAATTGACACTTTGGAATTCAACTGGAACAAATAATCAGCTTCTCTGAGTCTTTTGTTTCAATCAGATTTGTTTTATTTTTATAGGTGCCAGTAAAACGAGATACCTATGAATGAATTGCGCCCAATAAATAGCGTAATTTTGACATCAACTATCACATTTTCATATAAAATGCATAAATAAGCATACAAATGATTGCCTTTATTGAATTTACGTGTGATCTCCCTATTCTCAAATACCTCATCAAACGTATGCATCAACGATCTTTGCATTATCTGATCGTAAACCACACACTGAAAAAAAAACAATGTTTATTTCAATTCAGCAACTGCATCGCCATTTTACAGTCAAATAAAACTTTTATCTCAATCCAATTCCAAGTGCCACTTTGATCAATTACGAACTGAATGCTAATTCAAATATCATCTATCTCCTCTTTCCACAGAATCCAATGTAACGCCGTCAGCATCACCACGTTGTAGTCCGCGTTATCGCTAGTGTTAAGTGTTTACCTTAGAACCAGCAGCAGGCGCCACCAGCATGCCGTCCCACAGCAGCAGTAGTAGTTTAAGCCGGAGAGTGCTCTGGCCAACGGTGACGGTGACCCTGGTGGTCATCTCTTGGGCCGCCGGCAGCGTCCGGGCGACACCTGTCCAAACAACGTCACAGGCCGAGGTAAGTGGGGCGTGCAAAGCTTTGCCTTTGATCACCAGTCGTCGTACTACAAGTGACTGCTGCTTAAGCTGTTCTCTTTAATTAAAGCCAATTGTGGAGAGTAATTTTGGACGCAGGCGGGTGTGGAATACATTGTGTTAATTTAAGATCGGGTATAAAATCCATGTTCTCGTCACGGGTTATTTTGCTGAATGATGGTGTGATGCCAGGTTCATTTGCTGTGAAACGGCTGGAACGACCGACATTCCTGGGTGGGCTGAACTGCTGCGGATAAATCCCAGAACAGCTGTTTAAGAATTCAATGGATTCTCCAGCGGAATCATAAAAAACTGACCTTGGCAAATCACGTCCAAATTAAGTTATGACGTAAGAAGAACTGAGCTCTGTGTGATAACTCTTGAACCGGTTGAGAATCGTTGAGACGACCATAAACTGGCTCTATGGGTTGTAGCTGAATTCCGACTAAATTGATAATAAAGTTTATCTCATGGATACACTTTCGAATTAAGCATCATCAAATTTTGCCATGGTTAATATGCCTAATTATGCTGATAAAGTGTTATCATTATAACAGATTTTGTAAAGAATGTAACATTAGGAAGTCATGTTTAATATCAACCAAACGAAATAATGTAGAAATTTGATTGCTTAGTTAATTATGAATTAATTCAAAAGCTTGATTCCGACCATAAAAAAATCATTTCAAATTTTCATTCAAATAAATATTCACTAAATTTGTCAATTTTGAATTTAACTTGTTAATTTGAATCATAAAGATGTTCGAAAATGGCAGAAAATATAAAATCTGTCAAAACATGACATAGATAATGATAAATAATCATTCCTATTCCCAGATTTATCTGGCAACCTCGCATCCCACGCCAAATTTTTTTTACAAATTGTACATCTTTTCATGCAAAATTTTAAGATTACATTTTCGACAAAATTGAAAACATAATTTATTGAAAAGATTCAATCCAAATCTTAAATAATACTCAAGTTATGACGCAAGAGCTAAGTTCACTGAAAAGTTGGAGGACCTTTGTAAGAATCATAATCGAATGGATATTGCTAATTTTTTTCTGTCAAACCGGCGTTTACACCGATGATCTTCAAACAAAAAACTCGCGTAAATTGTTCAACCGGTTGTTGGAGCTGGCGAGAATGTTGAATATCTGATCAATACGTTCGACACCTGCCGACCCTCTTGAAAAGGCTCGATGTGGCTGACTCACCATCGCAACTCTTCCCGGAGAGCAACTGTCTTTCGTGCGCTCGCTTCAAGATTAAACTAGACATTTCCTTCGCCAAGTTCCAGCTGTGTGGTGTCGTAGTTCAACCGCCGGATTCGACTAATTGTCATTAACTTCAATCAGCGCTGCAGCGTTGAATAAATTCGGAAGATCAGCGAGGGTGATGCGGTACCACAGCGATGTAAAGAAACACTCAATTAGAGTTAATTTGGAGCATCGAGTGGGGATTCGCAGAACAAACAGACAAGAAGAAATTAATCGTGGAATTACCCTTCTTGCGGTGGATATCCCACTTGATTATCATGGAGGGGGAGCAGCTGAAGCAGAGTTGAGGCAAAAAAGCTCAATGAGACTTCACTTGCTTTTTTTTCTTCAAAGTATTGTTTTCGTCGAAGTTATTACGCAGCAATAAAATAATTGAGTTAATACATCTCGCGGGAGGGAAGCACTTCTCTTTACCTTTGAGGCGAAAATAAGTTCTTGAGTTCAGGGAAACAAAGAGAGTTTTGTGCAAAGTCGGCTTCTTCGCCAGAGGGCACCCAAAAAACGAAGACGTCAACGCATTAAGTGGGATGAGTGGGTACAAATATTTGCTGAAATGCGGGATTTCGTTCTTCTGCTTCTGGAGGCAACAAACACGGAAATTTTGCAAGCCCAATTAGAGGTGTACTTACAACTTCAGCCTGAAGAAGGAGTCTGAGAGGGTTTTGAGGTGTGTATGTGATTTGGTTGATTTTTATGGAAACTTAAATGTAAGAGAAATTACCTGTCACTGTGAGAGAAGAAAATAAAGTTTCTGTTGTGATTTATAAATAAAATAATATATTTTGTTTTTTTGTCAGTATTTATCTATCTTTAAAACATTCCATATGTTTATAACAAACGCGCAGTATTATTACATCACCATCGTTCGTATTAAAATCTTCAATGGGCCGAAATCTTGGATGTAAACAAGCACTGAAACTTAACATAAACTGTAACTAGAGCCTTTCTAGACTGTTTGTTTACATTCAAGGATTAACCCAATGGAAATGCTACTATTTTCACTTTTTAAACTTTTGCAATGGGAGTTAATTTTGAGCTCTATAAAAATCAGCAATAATTTTCGTTTCTTTTATTTATGACACAGCAAAAAAGTAGTTATCCGGCTGCGTGTTAAGTAGATTTTGCATTATTTTATGAAAGGAGACTGGAGGATTTGGTCCACAAACGGGACCAACCCACTATGGGCCATCCCCAAACAGGCGGCCAAATTATTTTTTGCTTTTTAAATGTTTTTTCATTCAAATTTGAGTAATTGTTTGGTATTGAAATGGTGAACGTCGATTTTTATGACTTTTCATGTTTTCAATAGTTGATTGTTTATAATAAATAGTCTTTTCATACATTTCCAAGTACATCAGAATTGCGTATATATTGTATTGCAAGTTTATATTATTAAATTATGGATAAGCTAACACATCTCCACTTTAAGGACACAACCCCTCCCCCCTCTTTCTTTCACCCCCCCCCCCCCTCCTCCCCACCAAAAAAAAATGTTAAGCGTAATAAATTCATTTTAAGTCAAATATTTATTGTTAACTGCTGTGTGTTTCTTTTTGTGAGTCCCCCCCCCCACCTCATGGGCATAAATTGTGTAAATTTTAATAGGTAAATCAAATAGCAGGAAAGTTCAAATTATTAATTATGAAATTAAACGATAAAATACAAACCATATTCTTACTAATCCTAATGTTCTTGTTCATGAAAATTCATTTGATTATAGAGTTTCTGATGGTATCAGGATATGTTAAAGGTACTTTTTATGACTTGTAGATTTTTGAGCAGGACTTTTCTGGCCAATTTGGTGTCATTTGATTGTTTGTTTTATTTTTATGAAAATATGCAAAAATTAAGAGAACCTATTTTGGTTTAGTTTTGATTAATGGATCGAAAGATTCCGTGAAAATGTTTCAAATAATGAAGAACGCGAATCAGTATGTCCAACTATCAATTTTCTATGATTTTTTGAACATTGGACGTACTAAAAACTGTTCCAAATCAGTAAGATAAATGTTCTTTTTTTCATAATTTTCACGAAATAAGTCAGTTTTCGACAATGTTGAAAACACAGGATTGTTGCCTTCCTTCCCTTAAGGGTTATTTATGCACTTTTTGGAGGCCGGATCTCACATATTTTGTGTTTTCCGAATCTATCACGTGACCTGTCGTTGGATAGGTAATCAAAAGACCTTTCCAAAGAGTTCAAAAGATTGGAGATCTAACAAACCTATCAACAGTTGTTTGCTCATAAGTTTCCTACATTATGACAATCTGACTACCCAATTTGATGGCAATTGATAGAACACTGAATGATCCGCCCTTTTGGGTTTATTTTGGATAGCATTACCCTTCAAGTTTGAGGAAGGTACCAACCACTTAAGGGTGGATAAGTAACGTTTTTTACACCCAAAACTGGCAGCGCTAGTCCGAGAGAATGATGGTCTCGAGTCGAGAGAATAGTGGTACCATTCACGGACGCAGAGAACACAGCTCGAGATGGGCGATAGAACTATTCTCTCGAGGTTCATTTGCAAAAAAAGTTCATCCGTCAAACAAAAAACCAAAAGTGTCGACAACGGGAATCGAACCAGAGACCTTTGACAAACCAATCCAATGACTTAGCTGCCTCGGCCACCACAGCTTGGTGACCAAGGAGAAGTCAGAAGTCGATGTATGACACTTGTTGGAGATTTATTGATTCAACTAACGAATGAACTCATTTGTTATGATGGTGTGAGTTTGTACCATTATTCTATCGATTTTGGCACTGAGCCCTCAATAAATTTTGAGAGAACGAACGATTATCTCGACTCTGAATTTTGGGTGTAAAATGCCGAAATAAGAACTATCTGATTTGGATTGCAATTTGACTCTATTTAAAAACCGCAACTTAAATCCAGAATAACCTTTTCTAATTGGACGTGCACTTTTCCAACCTTTTATTAGCACACAGGTCCAGTTGGCCAAGCTTCGGTTTAAAATTAACCCAACTTTAAATTTAAATAATCGGAACCACCACAAAAAAGTAAGCAAACAAGCGGAAATAAACCAAAGTGTTTGTTTTTCAGGAGTTGCCTTTTTCCCTCTACCAAGAAGACATTTTCCTCCTGCTGTTCAATGTTCCAATGTTCCTGGAAAATGTTGGCTACACACAAATACAAACACTTGAAAATAATGGAAGCAAACTCAGTTGCAGCGCACTATACTGAGAGTGTGCACTATAGTGTTCACCAGCCGGTAATTGTGACATTTAGCTTGCAACTAAAAATACCACCCCCAACCCAAGAAGTTAAACATACAGGACCGGGGTGGAATGCAAACAGGTGCCTTCGGTTAACCCTCAACTTTTGATAGTTTTTGTTTTCCAAAATGTTCAATGTTCTTAAACTTTTTTTTTACATTTTGTTTTTGCTTTTTCCTTTGAAAAAACAAAAAAAACATCGCATTTTTACTATGTTGAAGTCGTCGAGGGTTAGCGGCCCAAGTGCAGTGCTGTTTTGAAACTGATATTTTCCCCGCCACTCCACTTTCCAGGGAGGGTTTGCCTGATCGCACAGTTTCCATTAGCATGAGTTGATATTTAGGCCGCAGTCTATTAGCTGGAGAATTTCTCGCCTCAGACACTAGTCAGTCTTGCGGGAGTTTGTGCCAACACCAGTAGGGCGCGCAATCATTTAATGGCAAACATTTCTCAGCATATTGCGAGAGTAACCTTCAATTTGTGCTTACCCCCGGCGGGAAAGTTCAGCCACGAATCAAGGTGAGATATGTGTGTTGACGGGTTTTTTTTCGCTGCTCTGGCTTTTGGTACGTGTTTATTTTTATTGCTTTAGACAGTGTTGGCAGAATATTTAATTTATTTTGCTGTTGTTTATTGAACTTAACTTGCTTTATTTCACACCACTGCCCCCAAAAACACACCACTTTTCATGTTATTTTGGAGATATTGATTATTCTAACCTTTTATGGGGCTAAAGAGTGTCGACCTCCGCGGCGAGGTGCTCCAAAGGTGTTGTTTTTCCCCTTACAGACTTTCCAAAAGAAAGCAAACGAACCCTTGGGTCATCGTACTCGTGAAGGGAAATCCCACCCAAAGAAAGACGATGTTTTATTTTTGGGGGGTGGGCTGCCAAATGAAACGTTGTTAATTGCGTTCACCTTCAGAGCCTCCAAAAATCGATGGGGGAGAGGAACTCCACCTCGCCATGAGTGGATGGGGTTAGGAGGACTTCAGGGACTTTTTGAGTTGACGGCTGTAAAGTTGCGTGTTGGGAGGCAGTAATAGTTTACAAAACGTTTACCATATGTGTAGGGGAGAGTGGGGAGACTTGATCCCCTTTTTTTGTATCGCACATAACTCTGTCAATTTCTCACAAAACTATGATCTTTTTGCATGAATTGAAAGCTTAAACATTCAACTATGTTTGGCTGATAAGGGTATTTCATCAGATAAACTCTTCCAATAATGCCAAGCGTTTTTAAAAAATATTTTTAACCGGCATTTTCAAAATGTTGGGGGTAATTTGATCCCCCTTTCAACATTTTGAAGAAATCATAAGCAAAATGTTTCTTATTCATCCAAATTTTTAATTTTCTATAAGATACAGCAATTTCACATTAAACCTGTACGTTTGTGTTCAATATATAACAAGTTTAGCATGTAAAATATTTTAAAACTTAAAATTTTCTTTTTTCGACCAAAATTGAGCATGTTTACAAAAGCTGGTAATTTTTGTTTACAAAACTTTTGAAAAATTGTTCAAACTGCAGTTAGTTATGTACAACTATACTAAAGGAAACTATGTACGAAACCCCAGCCAAATTATTTAATCTTGAGGTTGATTCCAGTGACTGTAAAAATGCTGGGATCAAGTCTCCCTAAACGCACTTTTTTAAACAATTGATTGTAAAAATAGTATGACGATAAATTTAACGTCAAATGCGTAAGGGTTTTGGAGTTGATATGTTTATCAAACAATTCATGTACAAAAAATATTTTTTTGAATAATTTTTGAGTGTTTTCTATACTTATCAAAACAAAGAAAAAAGATCTCTTGGAAGTTTTTTGCAGCACTTTTTAGAAAAATGTGTGTAACTCAATCTAAACATTTTTTATTTTTTTTCTTTGTTTTCTACAATGATTTTTAGTCAATTTCGCACAACTTTCTAGAACAAAGCTAATTGTTTTACCCACATGCTGAAGAGATACAGGCTTGGGATCAAGTCTCCCCGGGGATCAAGTCTCCCCACTCTCCCCTACTTTTGTGGACTTTGATGATTGAATAAGGAAAGCAAGTGAGTTGACCCTGTCGATGATACCACAAATTTCTTTCCTAGCAGTTAATTGTTTATTTTGAGGTCGCTCTAGCCAATCTACTGTAAAATTGAAACAATTTAACAAATCTATTTTATGTATCGTAGGGGCACACAAATGAATAAAAACACATTATTAATTAAGATTAGTTTATTATCTTGCCAAAAAAGATTAAATGTAAACCAAGACTTGGTTACAGCATAAAAAAAAATGTTGAAATGCATTTTTCACGAATACGCTGATAATAAATGCATGCATGATTTTATGGAATTTTAATTTACATTTTTTTTTATTTGGGTTTGGGACCGTGGTGTAGGGGTAAGCGTGATTGCCTCTCACCCAGTCGGCCTGGGTTCGATCTCAGACGGTCCCGGTGGCATTTTTCGAGACGAGATTTGCCTGATCACGCCTTCCGCCGGACGGGAAGTAAATGTTGGCCCCGGACTAACCTAAAAAGGTTAGGTCGTTAGCTCAGTCCAGGTGTAGGAGTCGTCTCCCTGGGTCCTGCCTCGGTGGAGTCGCTGGTAGGCAGTTGGACTAACAATCCAAAGGTCGTCAGTTCGAATCCCGGGGTGGATGGAAGCTAAGGTGTAAAAAGAGTTTTGCAATTGCCTCAACAATCAAGCCTTCGAACACCTAGTTTCGAGTAGGAATCTCGCAATCGAGAACGCCAAAGCAATGCTGTAGAGCGAATATTTTGATTTTAAATTTGATTTTTTTGATTTTTTTTATTTATGAAAATTCTTAGTGGGCTTTTCATATAAAAATGTTATGAAAATTTTCGAAAATCTGTTTTTCGGGAAGCGATTTTCTGATCGATTTGGTGTGTTCAGCAATGTTTTAGGCTATGATGAGGACAATGCAGAGATAATATCATTTTGTTTTTGCCTTCCTTATCTTACTGAGGAAAGGCTATAAAATCACTCGAAAAATGAACTTATTAATTTGACCTCGTAGACCACCCTTCACGTATACATATCGACTCTGAATCATGTTCTGAGCAAATGTCTGTGTAGATGTATATAAGTGGGTGGATCCATCATGCGACCTGTCATTAGTTAGATAATCGAAAGACCTTCCAAATGAGCCTAGAACATCAAGGATCTGACAACCTTATCAAAAGTTATTAGCACTTAAGTGTTATTTATACACTTTTTGGAGGCCGGATCTCAAATATTTCAATGAAAATGATGTTTGGGTCTCTTATGCAACCCGTCGTTAGTTAGATAATTGAAATATCTTTCAAATGTGTTTAAAACATCAAAGATCTGACAACCCTATCAAAAGTGTTATCTATACACTTTTTGGAGGCCGGATTTCAGATATTGTGATAGAAATATTGTCTGAATCTTCCATGCGAACTATCGTTGAATAGGTTTTTTATCAGACCTTGCCGGTGAGCCAGAAATATTGAACATGTTAAGGGGGATTGTTGCTATTTTAACTGAAAGTATTGACTTTATGAATGTGTGGAAGGCACCAACCACCTAAAGGTGGATTAATAAAGTTTTTTTTTATATTTTTGTCAAAAAATTAAATTCCATAGAACCATATTTTTGTGTTTTTATATATGTTTATGTGTATCAAAATAGGCAACATTTAAACCATATTCAAAATAATTTTCTTGGAGATTTTTTTTTAATTCATGGCTTATTGAAAATGTGCTGTAAAAAATTTCAAATGTCATGTTTAAAAGCATGATCAAATATTATTTATTATTTATATTATTTCGATTTAACGTAACGTTTTACCACATTCAAGTTATTGTCATTTGGAAGTTAAATCAAGATTAAAAAAAATAATTTAAGTACAATAAAGTATATTTTTGATTTTTTTAATTTCGTTCATGTTTTTTCAATGTCTCAACATATTTTTTACAAATAACTTATGAAACAATTAATTTCTCAATTTCAATTCTTCGTACTGCTCTACGTCAGCAACTGTTTTTTAACGATTTTCAAAGTCTTGAAAGGAAAATTGTTAAGAATCTCAGCTATTTGAAAATAATATTTTCAGTGATGGACAAACATGACACTCTTAACACTTCTTCAAAAAATATTTATAAATTTTATTTATTTTTTCTACTTGGAACTAATTCTCAAATGACTATAACTTAAAAACGGAACGCTTTACAAAAAAAACTGTACTTTACAATTGAAAATTTAATGTTACTTTTGAAACTATTTATTGATTATTTTTTAGACCATATTTTAAATATTTTAGTTAACCTTTTTTCCATAATTTATATTTCTGCATTTTTTATGCTTCTTTGTTACTTATTAGTCCACTAAAACAAATCAAAAAGCAAAAATAATTAGTAAAAGACAAATTTCTTCTTTTGTGGAAAAAAAACTTAAAAAATTGAAGAGTGTATCTGCTTTTCTCTGCAATTATTTAGCATGTATGGTCGCAAAAATTTCAATGCAAAAAACGAAACAACTAATTTTTATGATCAAACTTTGCTAAACCTGATTTCAGAACATTGCAATTTTATTTAAAGTAAATAATTGAATTATCTTTTACTTTTATATAAAAAAATATGCATAAATGTAAATTGTGGAAACAAAGACAAATTATTAACAAAAGTAGGGATTTGGGAGAGTTGTTTTGTTTTATGTGAATTTGCTAATAAGTTGAAAATTTTTATTTGGGTTGACAAACAGGGTTACCAGGTCAGAATTTAAAAAAAATGGCAAACACCTGAAAGGTGAAGGGGAGAGTGTTTATACAAAAGTTTGTAAAAATAAGGTTTAACTTATTGTATGGCCTCAAAAAGGTTGAATTTACATTTTTTCATCACATTCTAAATTCTATGGTTTTCAATTAAATTCGTTCATTTTACTAAAAAAAGTTGTTCAAAATGGTCATAAAGTTAAAAATCTGGCAAAATCTGTCTACATCTGGCACAGCGAAGTGTGTATTCCCAGATTTATCTGGTAATCTGGCAACCCTGTCGACAGGCCGTGTTCCAAAGGTGTGAAATTATGAAAAAAAACTTAACAAGATGATTGCATAAAATCAAAATGATAAAAAACTTTTTTTATTGATAAAAATAAGGAAAATTCTCGTATGTTTGGCAGGTTAAGCTCTTACTCCCAACCCCATCCAATTTGCTGATTTTTACTATTTAAAATTCTAATTTTACAAAACTTTTGACAAAAAGTTGCTTGCTTACTTCTTGTGGAGCTATTTATCACTCGATTTAAGTTGAAAACGCTATTAATGTGCTGAAATTGGATGTAAAAGTGCTGATATGAAAACATTAGAGGCACGCTGGAATTAGATGCTGTTCCCCTATGTTAACAAAGTTAAGGTTGAGGTTTAGCATGTTCTTAATCACATTTGATTTATTTCACTTAGATATTTCTATACAACTTGGACCTAAAATAAATTTAAAAAAGCCTAATATTACAATCACACTTTATGCAACGGTCCAACGAACAAAACTCCGCCAGCCCATCATTTGAATACCATACACTATTGCGTGACGGGACAAACTGGTACCCGCCCTATTGTACACTTTACTGAACCGCTTGTGTTCAAGTTCCTCCGACAGCAGTTTCTATGAAAGTAACCGTCTGAACCCGCAACCTCAGGCGGGTCATCGGTAGCAAGAGAAGAGTAGGAGGTTTTACTTCACCGTATTACCAGTCGTGGAATGTGGCAGTAGAAGGATTCGTTGTCGCGACAGCCCTCAAAAACATCCGTTATTCAGTCAGGGGGTTGATCATAAATTACGTGATTAAAATTGACGTCATCATAATCCGTTCAGAGAGCTCTGCCCGGTGCCACCTTGTCCGGGCCGTATTTGGCCATGACTCATCGACACGGAGAAGTTACCTTCTAGCCGCTATTCGATACCGGCGTTTGTGACGAATCGTGAACGTGATGTTACACACAACTTTCGATGTCGAATCCCTAGCCCTAGGACCTTGGACGTGGAGACGCATACACCTCCGTTCGATTGTTGCCAGATTGCGTCACAGCTCGATAACGTTGAACTTGAATGTTTCAATTCCTAGAATGTTGATAAATTTCGTAAAATTTCTAAAAAAAAAACTAACTTTTTAAACTGTTTGAATCACGAATCTCACTTAAATCAGGTCACTTTCTTCTGATATCCTTAAGATTGGTTGCCATGTGCCTACTTTTACCATGTAAACAAAACATCACCACAAATGTATACAACTACGAGTGCAATAAATTTCCAGGCCAATTTCCAGTGTGCCCAACAATACATACCGCACAAGGCTGGCAGGCTCAGGCCAATTTGTCACGGGTTGGAAAATTGTGCGCGATTTCAAGCTTTATTTTCAGCTCATTAGATTCGCGCTGCAAAACGGTCGCGCGACGCTAAATGATGACGATGGGGTCGTAAATTTGCCTGTCCCACTACCACTTCCCCTTTTCCACCTCTGTGACTTTCGACTCAGTTGTGTGTGTTTGTGGTTTGTTTTTAACGTGTAGCTCCTTCCGGTTATCCTTGATGGTGCTGCAAGAGCGAAAGTTTTACATGTGGGTTGGGGAACTTTGCAGTTTACATGGTATTGGCTTGTTTTAATGAATTTGTTTTTTTTAAGTAAACTTCATAAAATAAACAAAGCAGACTGAAATATACAAATATTTTTTGATTCAAATGATCGGGAATAGGAAGATTTTTTTTGAAAATTTTCTGATCTTAACGCTACTATATCAACAAAAATTAACAAAACCTTCAGGTGGCTATAGCTTCAAACAATGTCCGATATGAAAATTAATTTGAAGTTCTTTTTGATTTCAAATTTCATTTTACAACTTTAGATTTTTTTCGACTTTTTCAAAAGCCGTGATTTAAAAAAATGGCAACTCTGCCAAGTGAATTTCGAAAAAAAAACTTGTGCCATAGCTCAAAGGATGGCATGTTTAGGCATCTAAAATATTTCGAAGAGTGATAATATTCAAAAATGATATTTTTATCTGAGCCGAACTATTTTTTTTCTGAAAATTTTTAAACAACTTTGCCAAAGACCATATCGATCATAAAATTCGTTCTCACATACAGATTTTTGAATATTTTAATAGCCTTTTTGTATGAATGATGCAAATTTACTACTTTGGTTATAGAAAAAGAACAAAGTTTTATCAAACCTGCTCATCCTTCAAAGAATTGTCCTGCTTTCTAATGTTTCCCAGCAATTCCATCTATATCGAATAAATGTATTCAGCCAAAAAAGCATTGAAAATAAACCTATATTTTTAAATTAATGCATAAATCAACGGCCTCTTTATATATATTTTTTTGTATTTGTTTGTGTTTGTTGATGAGTTTTAATATTTTTAATGAATAGAAAAAATATAACTTTGTGAAAACAAGCTTTAAGTGCTTTAAAAAAATGATTGATTTAACGTTTACATGCTTCAATAATTATTTTTTAAATTTTTATTTTTTTAACGACGTTAAAAAAATAGGGTAATTCTCCGCCAACTCACTTAGCAGTTGCCCCGACCCCTCTTCGATTTGCGTGAAACTTTGTCCTAACAGGTAACTTTTGTCCCTGATCACGAATCCGAGGTCCGTTTTTTGATATCTCGTGACGGAGGGGCGGTACGACCCCTTCCATTTTTGAACATGCGAAAAAGCGGTGTTTTTCAATAATTTGCAGCCTGAAACGGTGATGAGATAGAAATTTGGTGTCAAAGGGACTTTTATGTAAAATTAGACGCCCGATTTGATGGCGTACTCAGAATTCCGAAAAAACGTATTTTTCATCGAAAAAAACACTAAAAAAGTTTTAAAAATTCTCCCATTTTCCGTTACTCGACTGTAAAAAAAATGGAACATGTCATTTTAAAAGAAATTTAATGTTCTTTTCGAATATACATTGACCCAGAAGGGTCATTTTTGCACTTAGAACAAAATTTTTCATTTTAAAATTTCGTGTTTTTTCTAACTTTGCAGGGTTATTTTTTAGAGTGTAACAATGTTCGACAAAGTTGTAGAGCAGACAATTACAAAATTTTTAATGTATAAACATAAGGGGTTTGCGTATAAACGTCACGAGTTATCGCGATTTTACGAAAAAAAGTTTTGAAAAAGTTGGTCGTCATCGATCATGGCCGTTCATGGTCACCCGCGACAGACAAGGATGACGAAACAAAGAGAAACGCAAAAGTAACTTTTTCAAAACATTTTTTTCGTAAAATCGCGATAACTCGTGATGTTTATGAGAAAACCCCTTAGGCTGGTACAAATATTTTTTAAAGTTTTTGTCACCCCCCCCCCCCCCCTTCAAAATTGGCCCGAAAAATCAGGGGGCAAAAAAAATATTTTTACAATAAACTTCAAAATTTCAATGAAAATTCAAGGGCAACCAGCTGCAATCAAATTAAAATACATTCTCCTGCGTTTAAAATCATTTTTAGCATGTTTGGGTTTATTAAAAAATCTTAAGATTTTTTGAAAATTTTCGATGCAAAATATTTTTTTTCGATACAATTTTTGTTTTTGTCAGATCTTAGATTTTTTGAAAACTAATGATTGCAAAACAACTGAACTAGTGTAAAATGCATTTTAAAACACTTTTTTCATTTAAATGTGAAGATTATGGCTTGTAATTTAAATTTTTATATTTTTTATTTTTTTGCCCCCCCCCCCTTGACCTTGGCCAGGGTCGAGGGACAAAAACTTTTTTAAATATTTGCATCGGCCTTATATCCATATATCAAAATTTGTGTAATTGTGTACACTGTTGCACTCTAAAAAATAACCCTGCAAAGTTAGAAAAAAAACACGATATTTTAAAATGAAAATTTTTGTTCTAAATGAAAAAATGACCCTTCTGGGTCAATGTATATTCGAAAAGTACATTAAATTTCTCATAAAATGACATGTTCCAAAATTTTTTACAGTCGAGTAACGGAAAATGGGAGAATTTAAAAAAAAATTGTGTTTTTTTCGATGAACAATACGTTTTTTCGAAATTCTGAGTACGCCATCAAATCGGGCGTCTAATTCTACATAAAAGTCCCTTTGACACCAAATTTCTATCTCATCACCGTTTCAGGCTGCAAATTATTGAAAAACATCTCTTTTTTCGCATGTTCAAAAATGGAAGGGGTCGTACCGCCCCTCCATCACGAGATATCAAAAAACGGACCTCGGATTCGTGATCAGGGACAAAAGTTACCTCTTAGGACAAAGTTTCACGCAAATCGAAGAGGGGTCGGGGCAACTTTTCCCGATTTCGTGCGAGTTGGAAGAGAACGAAAAAAAGTTCTCCGATCGGGATCAAAATTGGTCTGAGGAGTTCCTTGGCCAAAATAATAAGACCCGAATTTTAATGTGTGGCCATTTCGGTGACCTACATTGTGCTAGGATGGTTAAAAAATTGCAATTTTCGTCGTTTTTTGAAAAAAAAAAAAAAAAAAAAAAAAAAACAATTAAAAAAAATCATATCTTCGCGTCATTTCATTCGATTTTGGTTGTCTTAGACGCAAAAAAGGTGATTAGTTTGGCTATTTGAGAAAAAAAAGAAAGAAGTTTCAAAAATCTTGCCTAACATTTGAAAAAACCGTATGAACACTTAAAATGGAATTTTGACTGTGTCTGGACCAAAGTGTCTATGTCTGAAAATATTTTTATCGGATTTCTTGGAAAATTTCACATCACATTCAACAAATTGGCGATGTCGAACCGTACGTTTCCAAGATATGATTTTCAATTTTCAATTTCAATTCGGTTTTATTTGTGAATAATCAATTTACAATGAGTTCATTTAGGTACACAACATAGTTTTGGTGTTCCTTTCAGCTGTGTTTTACATCGTAATTCAATCGAAAATTTATTACTTATAACAATGGAATAGACAAGAGTAAGACAAAGTTTTCAAAAAACTTACAGAAAGTGCAATGGGAAAAGGATAGATAGAGAGAAAGCTTAAAAAAAGATCACAGATAAAAAAATATCAATTATAGATGTGTTTGATCATCAGCTCCCCAAGGGCCAGGAATTGTTCCGCTTTATTCTGGCAGCTCCGAAACCGCGTCATCATCTCCCCCGCGAGAGCAAAGAACTCCGGCAGGGTAAAGAGATCTTCCCCGGTGACTCCTTGCTGGGCCGCATCGCCGCTACCGGCAGCGACCACGCTGGCAAACGATCGCCCCCATCCAGGAGGAAACGCTGAGTTATCCGCTGGAACCGTACGCTGCCCAACTGCAGGAACGGCTGCGCTCGTACTCCGGTGAGGAGAGTGGGACGCTGCTGCTTTCTTCTTCCTCTTTTCCTGCTCCTCGAGGTAGGCCTGGCGCGCGACGCATCCGCGGTAATTACCGGTATGGTTGCCGTCACAGTTCGCGCACTTTACGCGCGGCTTGGTTTGTTCTGCGTTTTCCCCCATGTCCGCCTTTCGTGGCAGTGCGCACGCCTCCGAGAGGTGTGACTCGCCGCACTTCACGCAGCGGGGCCGGAGGTTGCAGTTCCGCGAGCCGTGGCCGAATTTCTGGCAACGGTGGCATTGTGCTGCGTCCGACGGGTTCTTGGTGTAAAACCGCCAGTTTACCCAAAAACCGTCCAACGTCTTAGTCCGCCGCAGATCTTGGATCTTGACGGTGCCGCGGTCGAAGTACAACAGGTACAGGGTATGCGTACCCGTGACTGTTGTCTTTCGCGAGAGCACCTTGTAAGACGACCTTAACAGGGGGCTTCTCGGGGTTGAATGTGTAGAAGTTGAAGTTGCTACGCTTCAATTCTTCAAACACCAGGTCGAAATTCTTTTTATTCAGTGTGATCACTTGCACTTGCAGTATTCCCAGTGTGCAAATTTACTCTATATTTTAAAGTGTTTGAAATGCAATTGGGTCCTAAAATCTATATATATATATAAAAAATTTCGACGGTTTTGTTCGAACGCGAATCAAATCAACACGGAACGTCGGATCGAGGTGCTCTTTGTTGCGTTGGGTTCGTATAAGTTCAAGGAAGGTTCTTACGCAAAAAAGTTACAACTTTTACCACTCTGGAACCGATTCCAGAAAATCTGCAGATTGTATGGGAAAAGTTACGTAAAATCAAATTTTGATCACAGGAGGCAGAATAAGAAAAAAAGCCTAAAACGTCAACAAACGAAAAGACAGAACGAAGTTTGTCGGGTAAGGCTTGTTAAGCATAAATTTTGAAACTATTCTCCACAACGATAAAGCTAATTTTTCTGAGTTCAATAACCCTTTGTACGAACGCAAAGGATTGAAAATTGACTTTTAAATCAGTGTTTTAATACAATAACTATCCGCTCATTCTTGACAGAAAAGGTCCTATTTGATAGTTTGTTTCAAGGGGACCATATATTTTTTTTCATAAAAATATTTTTATTAGGATCTGGTTAGGACCGAGTCGGCTTTTGTTAGTACATTTTACTTAAAGCTAAGAGTAATTACAGAGGATCTTGTGTGAAAATGTTAGTAGGAGGGAAGCCGATTACCCGCGGCCTACTCGGGATTAGTAGGGAAGGGATTGATGTTAAAAGACAAGACGTGCGAAGGGAAGGGGGATTGTGTAAGGGTCTTGGTTGGCTCTGCTGGCCTTTGTTTTTGTCCTCAGCCGCAACTCGGTGTCCAGCTGCTGGGGCGATCTTGCTTTGCTTCCGGTGCAAACCAGAAACGATGGCTTTGTGTGAAGGCGAGTTATACTAACTAGAGGAATACTAACTGGAGGAAAACTAACTGAAGAACTGATAGATCGGATAGAGAACATCAAGGTCTTAGGGGACCATAGTTGATAAATCGAAAAAAAATGATATCCTGTCAATTTATTTTTTTGCTTCAAATGATAAAAAAGTGATCAGAAATGGTTTTTATTGTATTTTTTTATCGCTGTAAATAATAATTTATATATGGCTTGAGGACCCTATTTAGAAAACTAGATTTCATCAATTTTTACGTGAATTCGAACAGTTTGAAGATTTTTAATATTTTTGGACCTCAAATTTTCGTCTTACCTCACATTTTATGACCTGTGACATACTCATGAAAAACTTGCTCTTGAATGAAACTCAATTAAATTTTGCAGAAAGACAAAATATACATATGGTGTTGTCACCCTCGATTTTGATTCATTTTCCGTTATTATAACCTGCTTGTTTGTGTCCTTTTCCTGTTTTGCTCCATTCAGCAAAAGCATTGAGCGAAGAAGCAAAATTTACAGCTCCATTGAACTTTTCAATGGAGGCATAACTTCTCGGGGTGGGTCACACGGTCTCACCATAACGCTACACGCTCACCCGCGGGTCGCGATCGGCAAGATTTATGAACTTTCTTGCCACCAATTCAACGATTCGAATACTTAGTGGTTTGTTCTTTTTTTTATGGCAAAAACAACCCCTCCCATACCAATTTGTCTGACGGCACTTTATGGTGTCGTCGTCGATCGAGTCAGGGCGAATAAACTTTATCGCCCAGTGCAGATCAACCAAGTCGACCGATCGCGGCCGCCACCGTCCGGTCATCGGCTACTAGATGAGCGTGGCGAAACGATCTAGCAGGGTGCTTCTTGCGTGCGTACTTGTCACATTTGTGTTTTTCAAAAATTAAAATCATTTTGAATAATTTATTTAAATTTTTTCCAAGTTCTGTGAAAAGTGTAAGGTGTAGGTCTAAACATCATCAGATAGTCGTTATGACAACCAAGACAACAGAGCACAACCGCCTCGCAAAGCGATCGCGTCGTCCCATCGCAATCATGAACTTGCCATAATGGTCACCCGAGTAGAGTCGGTATACATGAATTGTGATTACGTTTTCATTCTGACAGCCTCAACCTTGGCAAAAAACGTTTGCCTGGGGCCGTGCCGTCGTCGTCGATGACGGACCGATTCCATCATCACTGGCTGGGTGGAATACGAAAATTATTTTTTTTTTCGCTGGGTTCGATCTATGATGACGCTGGGAAAAGGGGGCGAGTGTACCTATTTTGGGACTAGTGGGTCTAAATTTGGTTTAGCGAATTTCGGATACCATAAAATCACACATTAAGCCTGCTCACTCTCTGCTCGTTTATACTTTGGGCCTGTCAGGTGTCATCGGTGAGCGAGCGTGATGATGCTATTCGGCTGATAGTACCTGGGCGAGTAATCAAATCAGTATGAGAAGCAGCGTGCCAATTTTTGTTGTTGCTTCCTATATTTACGACGCGTGAGTCGGTATAATGAATGTAGCTATCAGATAGACGAGCGTTGGTACTGGTTGATAGGCAAATGAACTTGGTATTATGTGATAAAATGTTTTAAAACTCTGAAACTGAATAATACTGAATTGAAGAAGTAACCATTTTAAAGATTTGTAAAAAAATAGATCAAGTTGTTTTTGTAAATAATCTTTTATTATTAAATAAATTCGAAATTAATATTCATCGATCAAAAAAAACTCATTCAATTCAGTTTAAAAATAGCCTCAATTCAAAACCGTTTCACCAGGCCGTTACTCATAGTGCCCCCTTTGCAGTAAGAAATAGGCCAGCCAGACCAAGGCACCTGTTAGGCCTTCCGTTGACCTTTCCATGGGTTGCTGGTCGTTTTTCTGGTACATAAATAAAATACAACCTCCCTTGGTTTGGTCCTGGGCTCCTCCGATATCATCTCACCATGAGCAAGTGAAATATTTCCGTGTCCGCCAAAGTTCACTTGGTTTTAATTTTTGTAATCACGTGATGCACAAAGTTCAACTAGGACGAGCATTTGAGCTATCCCAATTTGCCACGAACTTGGCATTTGCCATTCTGGCGGGGTCAATTCCTGACCTTAAGGTTTATCTATCAATTCATGATTCTAGTATTGTTGCACAAGCGGTTCTCATGGTCAAGGACATCCAAACCAGTATTCAATTGATAAACAATTTCAAAGTATAATCAGAATGTTGTTATTTTTACCCTTTCGATCAGTATTAGGAATATATGAATAAGTTTCGACAAAATCCGACAGGAAAGATGACACCGCAAACCACATTCCACAGTTGGGTTAGGATGTGCAACGGACCTCGCGTTCGACAGCACGTGCCGTCAATTTGCCGCCCTTCACTTAACGCTGACCAGGTGTAACATGTTGTAAGAGGATATTCCTGTTTTGAACTACCAGGTTGCCGCCAACCACAACTAATTAATTGTTAGTGTAAAAAAGTTCGAAATATGATAAGACATCCAAGTTCATTCAAAAGTTAAGCGTCATTTAGAATCGTTACTATTAAAATTCCGCTGAATCAACCTGATCAAGTACACAGAAACACATCTCCTTCGACCGATTGTGTCTCCAAACCGCCGGGTCCATCACCGTGCAACAATTCACCGCATTCATCGTTACTAATCTATTAGCACATCAAACGCGGAAGGTCGTCAATATCTCAGGCGTGTCTGCGCCCCGCGCTGTGTTCCCCATTCGGGTTGGTAATAACACTTCCGATTTCGCCGTGACTAGCACAACATCGTTTCAACGGCTGCTGCTGATACTGCTGCTCTCGCTAGTACATTGCTGATGGGCCATACCATACTCAAAATATAAACAAATCGTTTGTCAGAGTCAGTTCGAGACGACGGCAGCCGATGACTACTGTGGAGTACATGGTCTGCGCTCTGCTAATGGCGGGGAACACATGTTCTGCAATTACATAGAGAGTCACTGTTGTGGCTGTGACTTGTACGTTGGGTTAGTATATGATTTGGACGCGGGGAATCTGTCAAGATTGCGATGATGGAAAGCGAAGTTGATACGAGAAATTTTATGTATTCGGGAAAAGTAGGTCAAATTGATGGGGAATTTGTGCTTTCAATAAATTACAGTGTTACAGCATAAACAGCTATTGTTCAATATGCAAATTTTCAAATAAAGGTCATTTTTGAGACTACTTTTTGCTACTTTTTCACTTTCATCTTAAAATTGTGGCTTAAATTCGTTCTTTACGTACACCCTTCAATCCGTTTAATAAGGGTGCGGGATATTTCGCCGAATGTCGTTTCGCCGAATTGACAAAAAATCGTAAAAAAAACAATTTAAAAAGGACACAAATTATATTAAAAGTAATTTCTAAAAATTTTAATGTTTAAGCCTTAAAGGGATTTTTTGAGTTCTTTTTACAAAATTGTATTTTTTTTATAAGTTTAAACATTATTGATCCTTGCACTGCAACTTAGATTTTGCCCGCACTATTCTCTCGCACTTCTGACAACAAGAACTCAAAAAACCAGGCAACCAGTTATTGTTTATTTACATTTCCAATCGCATTTTCCACCAAACTGAACTTTCGCACTTTAAAATTGTGATTGACAGCTAAAAAACAAGCGGCTCGCTTTGATCATTTTTCAGGAAATTTTGAATTTGCCAAGCCAGTTTGATAAGTCGCAATAGTGCGATCGATAGCAATAATTTAGTGCGAAGTCCAAGTTAGTGGGAATTGCGCAATGTTACATGCATAAACAATTGCGGAGTTTTTTTTTTAAATGTCCAATAAACCAAATTATCAGTTTTTTGCTTTTCGAGTGTTCTTTAATACCCCTGACTCAAGGTGGTCTCAAAAACACCCAAAAAGCAAAAACTAGAAATATGGTTTATTGGACTTTAAAAAGAAACTCCAGAAGTGTTGACAAAATAATCGAGTTTAAAACAATTTTAAGCAGTTATTTAATTTCCTCAGTATTGGGACTGATTGTTTTATTTACTCAACTTTGTTTTAATCACCTTAAGGGGTTACATACATGTAGAAAATCAAAAAAAAACATGTTTCAGAAAATTTATTCAATCCACCTAAAATATGATTTTCAATCACTCCTGAAAGTTTCATGAACATATTCCATGATTAAACTGAGTAAGAGATGATTTAGGCTCAAAATTTTGCCATGCGCAAAGTGAACTGTCAAACTTTGTGAGCGTTTTTCTCTAAACACCGAGTTGATTTACGGATGCCATGCTGCCAGGATATCTAGAGATGGGATGAACCAAACTGGCTGAAATTTGAGGTGAAGACTTGCAAGACATATTTCGTGTGCATGACGAAGCCCGATTTTGAAATTTAGCATTTTAAAAAATACAAAAATCAAAAACTGACGATAAAAAATATGAAAAACACAGAAATATTTTTATCTTCTTTTCAAATATTTGTTTTTGAAAATCGGGCTTCGTCATGCACACATGACCGGTTTAACGAGGCTTCACCAAAATTTTGAGCCGATTTGGTCAAAGCAGTGTTGAGATATCGTGGCACCCGTTTTTTGAAACTACTAACTTCTAATATCAATATCTCGACAATTATACAACCAAATGTCTTCGAATTTATTTTGATAATAGTTGAAAATATTTATTTTAATGCCCTTAAAACAAATTTAAAAAAAAATTAAGTGTGTGCTCAAACCAACCTCTGAAATTTTTGCCGATTTACAGTATGTAAAAAAAGTATTTACACCCCTTGGGCACTATGCACATTTTGTGATGAAACATGTAAAAAAATTAAAGTTTGACAGGAACCTAGTACTACGTTTTGTTCAGAAACTCATGCCAAACATTTTGCTACAAAAAGCTCATGAAAAGATGATTTCTATAAAAAGTTATATTACAAATACTATTACGAAAATAAAGGTGCAAAAAGTTTGTACACCTTTCGAAAAATTAACATAAATAATGTTATTTGTTGACAAATCACCATAAATCCAGTCTCCCACTCCAAATAGGCATCCTTGACTGATTAAAATAATTTGGATTGAATATAAAGTTTAATAACTACTTAGTATAAAAGTTTATATAACTCTGAAATTCTATGTAAAACTTATCTAAACTTAATTTTGCAAACTTTTAATTCAACTAAATGTCAATATATTACCATAGAATTGCTAAATAAACATTTTGGAGTGGGTATAATACCGTTTTGGGGGTATTTGTATCGATAGAATAGATTTTTCGTTGGAACTTCGTACCAACCCGGAATTACGTCGTAGGAAAATCCGCCGGCATCCGAACCGGTCCACGATTCTCAAGTCAACCTATGTGGAATCGGAAAGGGCATAAAATTTCCGATCTTTTGATACCCATACATCTAGGTTTTCTATAAAACCCACGATTTTAAATACCTAGGTAAAAACGTTGATATGGTTTTGTTTGAGCAATCTGCCAAAAATGTATGGAATTTCGTAATTTTTGTTCTCGTGGATCAAACTTACTTTTTGCCCAGGTATTTAAAAACGTGGGTTTTATAGAAAACCTAGATGTATGGGTATCAAAAGATCGGAAATTTTATGCCCTTTCCGATGCCACATAGGTTAACTTGTGAATTGTGGACCGGTTCGGATGCCGGCGGATTTTCCTACGACGTAATTCCGGGTTGGTACGAAATTCCAACGAAAAATCTATTCTATCGATACAAATACCCCCAAAACGGTTTTATACCCACTCCAAAATGTTTATTTAGCAATTCTATGGTAATATATTGACATTTAGTTGAATTAAAAGTTTGCAAAATTAAGTTTAGATAAGTTTTACATAGAATTTCCAGAGTTATATAAACTTTTATACTAAGTAGTTATTAAACTTTATATTCAATCCAAATTATTTTTTTAATCAGTCAAGGATGCCTATTTGGAGTTGGGAGACTGGATTTATGGTGATTTGTCAACAAATAACATTATTTATGTTAATTTTTCGAAAGGTGTACAAACTTTTTTTGCACCTTTTTTATTTTCGTAATAGTATTTGTAATATAACTTTTTATAGAAATCATCTTTTCATGAGCTTTTTGTAGCAAAATGTTTGGCATGAGTTTCTGAACAAAACGTAGTACTAGGTTCCTGTCTGACTTTAAATTTTTTACATGTTTCATCACAAAATGTGCATAGTGCCCAAGGGGTGTAAATACTTTTTTTACATACTGTACATGTATGTAACCCCTTAAATTGTTGATATTACGGGCTTTTATCGGTAGTTTTCGGTGAAATTAAACTCACAAATTAGAAGAAAGGAACGAAACTAATAGGTGGATAGATGACTAGTGTCTTAGAAGAAGATTGAAAAGGACGAGCTATCCGGTAAAAATATTTACGAGACTGAAAAACCAAGTCTATCATATAGAAATTGCCAAAAACCACAAAAAACCCGTTTTTTCAACATTTTTATTTTTAAAACCGCTGTATCTTCCCAAGGATTGGACATAGGACAATGGTCAATATGAAAACTTTTATTTAAAATTGTCTGGAGAACCGATCCCCACTACTGGTTTTAAAAAAAATTTACGTTTAGACCACTTTTCAAAAAAAAAGTTTCAGTAAATGATTTTTGTATTTTTTTAGGCGAGACATAACATCCTGCATTTTTCGTCAGTCTTTTGGTAACATTTTAGGCAATTTCCTCAAAAATTTTGAACGAAAAAAAATCGTGACATCACCTTTAAATTTAAGTTTTAGACTTAAAAATCAAAAAATCTCATAGATGTGGCGTGTATTTTTGCTTCAGTGTATTTTTTTCAGAAAACCCATCCAATTTCCTACAAGTTTGTTTTTGATCACTTTTTGATACGACGCAACGGCTTTGCGATACAGTAATTTTTAAATTACAAGATACAAAAATATTTAAATACCTTACGCCCTTCTAAATGTTATTTTCGAGTACTATTGGCTCCATATACACAAAAATGGCTTATATAAACCCAGGATAACATGTCTACAAAGTTTCATTAAAATCGGAGACGGTCGGGTACAATATTACCAGAAAAATTCCTGATTTGAGCTGGAATTGCTCAATATTATTCACATTATATGCTTAACTAAGCAAAGAAATAGCTCATTCTCTGCCAGTGTCTTGCGAACCTTCGTGGTGAACGGACACTAGAGCTGCGGTATTTTTTACTACCTAAGCTCAGAGTTATTTCAAAACAAAATTCACAGTCTTTTTAAAGACTACCTGAGTTATTTTCCAAAATTCTAAACAGTCTTTTCAAGACTAACCCCGCCTGAAATTTTGTTGTATTTTACAAACGAAGCCATCTTTTAAGAGAACTTTGCTTGCAAAATGCGTCAAAACAAAGGTAAACGCAAATCTTCTGAAGATTTGGTCGTTACGTCGGTGAAGCGTTTGAACGCTAAACCGGCTAACGGAAACAGAAAAAGAAAACAGCCTCTTCTGAGGTCTGATTCTGATTCTGAATGTGAGGTCAATCCTCCAATTCCATTGACAAACAGTTTCGGTGTTTTATCCGAAACTGATGACAAGGAACCTTCTCCTCGTACTGAGCCTTCTGCCGTCGAGAAACGAGTAAAGGCTCCGCCAATTGTTGTGACTTCCGTCTCCGATTTGGCCAGCTTTCGAACGCAACTGAAGAATTGCAAGGAAACTTGCAATTTGAAGGTTTCGTTCCAGCTTGGTCGAAGAGGAGAATGTCGCTTGTTGACGGAATCTTTACAAGATCACCAAACTTTTGTTGGTTATTTGAAAAACCACAAACACAATTTCTACACGTATGAGACCAAGAATGCTCGGCCATTCAAGGCGGTCTTGAAAGGTCTCTCCAACGACTTGTCGGTGGATGAGATCAAAAACGAACTTAAGGTGTTGCTTGGCTTTGCCCCATCCCAAGTAATACCAATGAAGAAAAAATCAAACGGGAATATTTCTCGCTTTGGTTTGACTTCACAATTTTATCTGATTCATTTCAACAGAAATGAAATCAACAATTTGAAACTTTTGGACAAAGTTCAGTTTTTGTTCCATGTACGGGTAAAGTGGGAGCATTTTAAGAAACATGGCGGTAATGGCCAGAATCTGACCCAGTGCCGGCGTTGCCAGGCATTCGGTCACGGTACTGATCATTGCGCCATGGTTCCAAAATGCATGGTTTGCGGGGATTCTTCTCACGACAAGGACAATTGTCCCGTGAAAGAAGTCACCCAATTTAAATGTGCAAATTGTGGTGGAAATCACAAATCAAATTTTTGGGATTGCCCCATCAGAAAAAGGTTTTGGATTCTCGTGCTAAGCATCAGCCGAAATCCAAACCGAAATTTTCTCAAAGTCAGGTTGTACCTGCATCTTTAAATCAAACGTTCGTGCTGTCTCACTCGAACAATTCTAGAAATACCCCTACCGTGGAAAAGTTAGGTAACAACAATGGCATTTCTTATGCTAACGTCGTTTCGGGTTCATCCACGAATTTTAAATCCTCTACCAATCTTTCTGAAATTGGGCAGGTACCTCAAATCTCATTTGAAAATTTTTCTGCTGGCAACGCTTTGGGATCTTCTGATCTCGGCGATGTTACGTTTGAAAAATGACTTTTTGCAAAACTCACTGTTTGGTTTGATTCAAACAATGAGTAATGCTACATCCATGATGGAAGCAATCCAGATTGGATTAAAATTTGCGAATGATGTTGTTCTTACCCTGAAGTTTAATCATGGATCTAAGTAATTCCATCAATATTATGAATTTTAATGCTCGCTCTTTAAAAGCGAAAGAAAATGAATTTTTCAACTTTTTACGAGTTCATAACGTGCATGTTGCTGTTATAACTGAAACATTTTTAAAAACTGGCACTTATTTGAAAAGTGATCCAGATTATAAAGTTATAACTAATAACCGAATGAATCGAAATGGCGGTGGAGTTGCAATAGTTATCCACCGTAGTATGACTTATAGCACGTTACGTGACTTTAAGTTAAAAGTTATTGAAAGTTTGGGCATTGAACTTGAAACTTCTTTTGGGAAAATTATGATTGCAGCTGCATATTTGCCATTCCAATGCACTGGGAAAATAAAAATTATTTCAAAGGGGATTTGAATAAACTTACTCGGCATAGATCTCGATTTTTGATCATCGGTGATTTTAATGCCAAACACCAATCTTGGAATAATTCAAAAGTAAATTCCAATGGTAAAATTCTGTTCAGAGATTGCACTTCTGGTCTTTATTCGGTTTTATACCCGAATGGGCCAACTTGCTTTTCTTCTGTTAGAAATCCATCAACAATTGATTTGGTGTTGACAAATCAAAGTCAGTATTGTGGTCCTTTAGTGACTCATGCTGATTTTGATTCTGATCATCTTCCAGTAACTTTTTCACTTTCTCATGAAGCAGTTACCAGACCCAATAGTTCTGTGTTTAATTACCACAAAGCTAATTGGGACAGGTATCAGCATCATATTGAGAATAATTTAAATCATGATTTTGTTTTAGAAACCAAAGCTGATATTGATTCAGCCTTGGAATCTTTAACTAATGCAATTTTGGATGCTAGGAATATTGCTATTCCTAAAGTCCAAGTCAAATTTGATTCTCCCATTATTGATGACGATCTTCAGCTTCTGATTCGTCTGAAAATGTTCGCCGAAGACAGTATCAACGTTCTCGTGATCCTGCACTGAAGCGAATTCAAAAGATTTGCAAAAGGTTATTGACCACAGATTCACTCTCCTGCGAAATGAAAAGTTCGCAAGAGATGTCGAACAAATTAAACCTTATTCCAAACCTTTTTGAAACTTTCAAAGGTTCTTAAGAAACCTCAAAACCCATCCCTTCTTTAAAAGATGGTGATAATATTCTATTAACTAATGGGGAAAAAGCTCAAAAACTTGCTCAGCAGTTTGAGAGTGCTCATAATTTCAACTTGAATGTTTTGAGTCCTATTGAAAATCAAATTTCAATAGAATTTCAGAATATTGTTGAACAAGAATTTTCATCAGATGAAGTTTTTAATACGGATCTGAATGAAATAAAATCTATTATCAAAAATTTAAAAATATGAAAGCCCCTGGTGAGGATGGCATTTTTACATTTTAATTAAAAATTACCAGAAGCAACTTTAAGTTGCTTGGTCAAAATTTTCAACAAATGTTTTGATTTGGCATATTTTCCCAGTAGTTGGAAAAATGCCAAAGTAATTCCGATTTTGAAACCGGATAAAAATCCTGCTGAAGCCTCAAGCTATCGGCCCATTAGTTTGCTTTCATCTATTAGTAAATTATTCGAAAGAATAATTCTTAATAGAATGATGACGCACATTAATGAAAATTCAATTTTCGCTGATGAGCAGTTTGGATTTCGCCTTGGGCATTCAACTACTCATCAGTTGTTGAGAGTTTCAAATTTAATTCGAAGCAACAAATCTGAGGGCTATTCTACTGGCGCTGCTCTTCTAGACATAGAAAAAGCATTTGACAGTGTTTGGCATAAAGGTTTGATTGCGAAATTGAAAAGGTTTAATTTTCCGATTTATATCGTGAAAATTATTCAAAATTATTTGACGGATCGTACTCTGCAGAATAGCAAATCTGATCAACTACCTGTACGTGCTGGCGTCCCTCAAGGAAGCATTTTGGGTCCAATTTTATACAATATTTTTACTTCTGACTTGCCTGATTTGCCCCAGGATGTCAGAAATCACTTTTGCTGATGACACAAGCATCTCCGCCAAAGGCAGAAGCCTTCGTGTCATCACAAGAAGATTACAAAAGCTTGGATATTTTCAATTCTTATTTGAAAGAATGGAAAATTACTCCAAATGCTGCAAAACTCAACTTATTATTTTCCCTCACAAACCAAGGGCTGATTTTCTTAAACCAAAAAGTCATCACATTATAAAGATGAATGAGGTAAATTTAAAGTGGGAGGATCAAGTGAAATATCTTGGACTTGGTTTTGACAAAAACCTTACTTACAAGGATCACATTGAAAGTATCCAGGTTAAATGTAACAAATATATTAAATGTTTGTATCCACTTATAAACAGGAATTCTAGACTTTGTCTCAAGAATAAACTGTTAATTTATAAACAAATTTTCAGACCTGCCATGCTTTATGCTGTGCCGATCTGGACAAGCTGTTGCTTAACCAGGAAGAAAAAACTTCAGAGGATTCAGAACAAAATTCTGAAAATGATTCTGAAACTTCCTCCCTGGTTCAGCACCAGTGAACTTCATCAATTAGCCGAAGTTGACACTTTGGATGTTATGTCCAATAAGATAATTGATGCATTTCGACAAAAATCATTGCAGTCTTCAGCTGCATTGATCCGCTCTTTATATAGTTTATAAGTTAGTTTTAAGGTATCCCTTTTCCTTTTGTACATGTAGGACCTCCTACATTTGAAATCACTGAATAGCGAAAGCTACAATATTTCATGAATAAATGAAAGTTGCTTGTATTTAAAATTGAGGTGAAAAGTCATCGTTTGTGATTGGACACTCAATAATATTTTAACTGAATGAATGTACATGGAAAAGAAATTTGAATAAATATAAATTAAAAAAAAAAAAAGCTCATTCTCTGCCAAATCACAAAAATTCGGAAAAAAAATCCCGACCTCTCTTCGAACTGCGTAAAACATTATCCTAAGGGGTCATTTAAGTCCTTGAAGTCGAATTCGGGTGCCATTTTTTCGATATCTCGTAACGGTGGGGCGGTACAACCCCTTTCATTTTTGAACATTCGAAAAAGACGTGAATTTCAATAATTTGCAGCTTGAATGGTAATGATTTGACAATTATGTGTCAAAGGGACTTTTATATAAAATTAGGTGCCCAATTCAATTTCGTACTCTGAATTTAAAAAAAAACAATGTCTTTATCAAAAAATGCAAAAAATGCAATTTTTCGTTACTCAACTGTAATTTTTTTTTGGGACTTGTATTTTAATGGCAAAATTTGTGTAGTTTTTCAATCTGCAACAATCCAGAAGAGTAACTTTTTCATTAAAACATTTTTTTTCATTTAAAAATTTCGTGTTTTTTTGTAACTTTGTAGGATTGTGTTTTAGATAAAAACAATGTTCTATAAAGTTGCAGAGCAAACAATTAATAAAAACGTTACTTAATCCACCCTTAGGTGGTTGGCGCCTTCCTCACATTTAAAGGGTGCTATCTAAAATGCAAAAAGTGCGTAAATAACACTTAAGTGCTTATAACTTTTGATAGGGTTGTCAGATCTTCAATGTTTTGGACGCGTTAGAAAGGTCTTTTGAATACCTATCAAACGATAGGTCGCATGAGAGATCCGGACAGCATTTTCATCAAAATATCTGAGATCCGGCCTCGAAAAAGTGCTTAAATAACACTTAAGTGCTTATAACTTTTGATAGGGTTGTCAGATCTTCAATGTCTTGGACGCATTGGAAAGCTCTTTTAAATACCTATCCGAAGGTCGCATGAGAGATCGCATGAGAGTGATCCGTCAGATGTCTTGGACGCAAGCTCTTTTGAATACCTATCCAACGATAGGTCGCATGAGAGATCCGGACAACGTTTTCATCAAAATATCTGAGATCCGCGCCTAAAATCGTTAGGTCTTATGAAAATGTACACATGACTGGAGAAACCTAAAATCTATAACTGCTTAATGCATAATTTTTAATAGCGACTTATGGGACCTCAAGACGGATCGAATGACGCCAAAACGGACAAAATCGGTTCAGCAAATGTCGAGATAATCGAGTGACAATTTTTTGATCAACATCCCACCACACACACAGACATTTGCTCAGAATTTGATTCTGAGTCGATAGGTATACATGAAGGTGGGTCTAGGAGGTCTAATTGAGAAGTTCATTTTTCGAGTGATTTTATAGCCTTTCCTCAGTAACGTGAGGAAGGCAAAAAATGATTACATAGCATAAGGAATTTAAAAAGTTGGTCGTCGTTGATCATGGCCGATCAATTCACCCGCGACAGACGCAATCGACGAAACAAAAAAGTTACGTTTTCATTTTTTTCCTAAAATCCCGTCTGTTATACAGGGACCATCCATAAACCACGTGGACACTTTAAGGGGGGGGGGGGGGGTAAGCGATTGTCCACGCTCCATACAAAAAGATTTTATTTGTAAGGACAATTGTCCACGAATGGGGGGATTTCCAAAAAAGTGTTCACGTGGCTTATGGATGATCCCACAACTTTGTAGAACATTGTTATACTCTTAAAAATTAACCTGCAAAGTTAAAAAACACGAAATTTTAAAACGATAATTTTTGATTTAAATGAAAAAATACCCTTCTGGATTATTTCAGATTCGAAAAGTGCATTAATTTTCCCATAAAATGACATATTTAAAAATTATAACAGCTGAGTAGCTAAAACTACACAAGTTTAAAACCATGTTTGATTTTGTTCGTTTTGCCTTCCTCACTGAGGTAAGGCCTGCTCTAAAAATGAACTTTTTATTAAAAGCTCGAAGACCCACCTTCATGTATACATATCGACTCAGAATCGAAAACTGAACAAATGTCTGTGTGTGTGTATGTGTGTGTGTGTGTGTGTGTATGTGTGTGTGTGTGTATGTATGTATGTGTTCAAAAATCTTGCCAAGTTCTCTCAGCACTGGCTGAACCGATTTTGATCGAACCAGTTGCATTCGACTTGGTTTAGGGTCCCACACCCAACTGGCAGTCGCATGATTTTGATGCATGGCGGCATGAAAGTATATCAGAATCTGCATGAAATCTGTCCTCATGCATTTTTTGCGATATAGGAGTATGACATTTTTGCCCGTTACCGACAATTATCGACAATACCGACGGCTTTTTGGTTGTATTTCACAAAAAAAAAACCCTTAACAGAACGAGGACTGAACCATCAACTTCTTGGTTATTGATCCGACACGCTACCACCGCGCCATGGACGCTTGATGAAAATTGAGTGAAAGAGCAGCTTCTCTTTGGAGTGTTGCTCGGGGACGGGCCAGCATTACATGTGTTGGTGAGAACTGCAGATCGCTGAAATTTTTACACGCGGGCAAAAATGATCTACGGGCTTGCTGCAAAAAATGTTATAAAATATGACATTTTCTGCAGCAAATCCAATGTTGCAAATTTTGAGATATATTTTTCCTTTGGGTGCATACATCGCTATTGAATTGTTTGAAGTTTCGATAAGTAGTTCAAAAGTTATGTATAAAAATGTGTTTTCAAATATATCCGGATCTCAATTATATGCAAGTAAAAGATGTCCGGATCCATCATCCAACCCATCGTTGGTTAGGTAATCAAAAGACCTTTCCAACAAGTCTACAACATTGAAGATCTGGTAACCCTGTCTCGAGTTATGACCACTTAAGTGATATTTATGTACTTTTCTGAAGCCGGATCTCACTTAAATGCATGTAAAAGATGTCCGGATCCATCATCCGACCCATCGTTGGTTAGGTAATCGACAGACCTTTCCAACGAGTCCACAACATTGAAGATCTGGCAACCCTGTCTCGAGTTATGATCACTTAAGTGATATTTATGTACTTTTTTGAAGCCGGATCTCACTTAAGTGCATGTAAACGATGTCCGGATCCATCATCCGACCCATCGTTGGTTAGGTAATCGAGAGACCTTTCCAACGAGTTCTCAACATTGAAGATCTGGCAACCCTGTCTCGAGTTATGACCACTTAGGTGATATTTATGTACTTTTTTGAAGCCGGATCTCACTTAAATGTATGTAAACGATGTCTAGATCCATCAACCAACCCATCATTGGTTGGGTAATCGAGAGACCTTTCCAACAAGTCCACATAATTGAAAATCTGGCAACCCTGTCTCGAGTTATGACCACTTAAGTGATATTTATGTACTTTTTTGAAGCCGGATCTCACTTAAATGTATGTAAACGATGTCCGGATCCATCATCCGACCCATCGTTGGTTAGGTAATCAAGAGACCTTTCCAACGAGTCCACAACATCGAAGATCTGGCAACCCTGTCTCGAGTTATGACCACTTAAGTGATATTTATGTACTTTTTTGAAGCCGGATCTCACTTAAGTGCATGTAAACGATGTCCGGATCCATCATCCGACCCATCGTTGGTTAGGTAATCGAGAGACCTTTCCAACGAGTTCTCAACATTGAAGATCTGGCAACCCTGTCTCGAGTTATGACCACTTAGGTGATATTTATGTACTTTTTTGAAGCCGGATCTCACTTAAATGAATGTAAACGATGTCTAGATCCATCATCCAACCCATCATTGGTTGGGTAATCGAGAGACCTTTCCAACGAGTCCACAACATTGAAGATCTGGCAACCCTGTCTCGAGTTATGACCACTTAAGTGATATTTATGTACTTTTTTGAAGCCGGATCTCACTTAAGTGCATGTAAACGATGTCCGGATCCATCATCCGACCTATCGTTGGTTAGGTAATCAATAGACCTTTCCAACGAGTCCACAACATCGAAGATCTGGCAACCCTGTCTCGAGTTATGACCACTTAGGTGATATTTATGTACTTTTTTGAAGCCGGATCTCACTTAAATGCATGTAAAAGACGTTCGGATCCATCATCCGACCCATCGTTGGTTATGTAATCGACAGACCTTTCCAACGAGTCCACAACATTGAAGATCTGGCAACCCTGTCTCGAGTTATGACCACTTAGGTGATATTTATGTACTTTTTTGAAGCCGGATCTCACTTAAATGCATGTAAAAGACGTCCGGATCCATCATCCGACCCATCGTTGGTTATGTAATCGACAGACCTTTCCAACGAGTCCACAACATTGAAGATCTGGCAACCCTGTCTCGAGTTATGACCACTTAAGTGATATTTATGTACTTTTTTGAAGCCGGATCTCACTTAAATGTATGTAAACGATGTCCGGATCCATCATCCGACCCATCGATGGTTAGATAATTGAGAGACCTTTCCAACGAGTCCACAACATCGTAGATCTGGCAACCATGTCTCGAGTTATGACCACTTAAGTGATATTTATGTACCTTTTTGAAGCCGGATCTCACTTAAATGTATGCAAACGATATCCGGAACCATCATCCGATCCATCGTTGGTTAGGTAATCAAGAGGCCTTTCCAACGAGTCCACATAATTGAAAATCTGGCAACCCTGTCTCGAGTTATGACAACTTAAGTTATATCTGTGTACTTATTTTTCTGGACCTAAAAAAATAGCTGAAATATGTGTCCAAACCACTCATATTACCCATTGTTGGTAAAAAGTGAGGAAGGCATCAACCACATAGGTGGATTAAGTTAGTTTTTTTTTAAATTCTGAGTACGTCATAAAATTGGGCGTTTGATTTTACATAAAAGCCTTTTTTCCGCCAAAATTCCAATTCATCAGCAATCCAGGCTGCAAATTATTGAAACACGTCTTTTTTCGAATATTCAAAAATTACCCCTTAGGACAAGTAAAATAAAACTTTTTAACGGATACGATAAGCAAATCAAGTCTATTAAAATCATGGCTACACAAAAATGCCTTATGATTTAATTCGTGAGTGTTCAGAACTTATGGGTTAACTAAACCGTCATCCGAGTTGATCCCTGGTTGCCACGCGCCAACCGCACTCATGTTCTATCGTGCCGGCACATTTTTGTGTGTACTCGTAACAGGTCACTCACAAAATACCGGTCTTGCTGCAGTTGCAGCCTGTGATTAACATAGCCGTAGTAGCTGCCTATCATGTTGCTAGTAGGTACCACTATGTAACGTGAGAGCGCTTGGGCAGATGAACGCCGTGATTCGGAGCTGGGTGATGAATCGCCAAGTCGTGCCCCAGCTGAGACTTAATTGTTGTGTTGTTTTGATCGGAAACTGCGATGTTTTACACTCTCTCCCACTCTGTAACGATTTCCATCATCCAGAATGGGGAGGGTAGTTTGTTTGCGTGCATCCCCCCTAGTCAAGGGGGTGAAACAGTTGGGTCACGTTTGTTTTTGATTAGCGGTTCTGCCGCTGAGAACCAGAAGTGAATTTTTGACATTCATCAAGACGCTTGAAGGTCCCCGCAGCAGCGGGGAAGTTCAACGAACCAAGAAATGGTCGCGAGTTTGTTCTGTTCGGCCTGGAGGGGTGATGTTTCCCACGACATGACCGACCGGCCAGCGGTGGCAGTGGACTGTTTTGCGGTCAAAAGTTGAATAAACTCGACCAACGCCACCACCGGGTTGTTGTGTTTTGGCGGGACTACAACGCAGTAAATGTCCGAGCAGGGAAAGCAGACGGGGAACCTCGCAGTGGTAGTTTGTTGGGGAAGGAACGCGAGCTTAGAGTGTAAAATATCGATCCTGGTGGACTAGGCACGCAAGGGAACTGGGAAGGACCTACGGGGGACATTAGTAACTACATAGTAAAAAAAACATCTTTTATATCAGAAACAGTGTGTAATTTTACCTCTGAAAATGTTTAATTTTACCACTTTTCTGGTATAAAGTCACTTTTTCAGTCTAAATTGAGGTAAAATTACATCATAAAAGGGGTAAGTAATATTCAACCTTCTGAAACCACACCTTCTCAATTTACACAATTATTTACTGTGTAACTAGAGCGTCCAATTTCCCGGGGTTACAAAATTCCCGGGAAACGGGAAATTTTCAACAAATTTCCCGGGAAATCCCGGGAATTCCCGGGAAATTTGAAATTTAACGAAAATTATTCTAATCCTGTTTCTGATTAATCTTCTGCAACGAAATTGTATAGAACAACAACTTTAATGGACAAATTGAGTGTGAGGATCAATTAATGGCTTGACTGCTTGTAAAAAATCATGCAACTTTGAGGAAATATATAAACTTTCTAATTTTGAAATCATTCAAATCGTCCCAAATGAAAAAAAAAATATTATTAGTATTTTTGTTGAGAAGGATTTTTTTTAAATCAATGTGTTTGGACAGTGAAAATCTATGCTCCACAACCATAAAATTGCTTCTCAGTGACCATAAAGTTAAAATTAAAAAAAACCAACAAAATCAACATGTGAATAAATAAATAATCATTGAATTTAACTTAAAAATCTAATTTCTAGCACTTTTTAACCTGAAACACTATTTTTCAACTTGAAAATTTGATACGAAGTTGTTTTTAAATGGTTTTTCATGGTTTAGTTATATGGTATTCAGCCTAATAAATAAATTAGATTAAAATAATGTTGAGCATTTAAAAGTGGTTGAAATTCAACGATATTTTTTCATATATAACCCTCTTACGCCCTTGGTAGCTCACGTGTTTCATAAATTTATAACTTCAATCTGTAATTTATCGAATACAGTCATCCCACATATTCGGAACGGTTTACAGATCGGCCAATGTTCAAAAAAAAAACATAGCAAATCGATAATTGAACTTAATGATTCGCTTTAACCTTCATTTGAAAACTTTTTTTGCGATCTTTCGAATACTGTATCGAACATCTGGAAATTTCAACTTTTATATGAAGTTTTTGAAGAATTACTTTGACCCTTGAAATCCACAAATTCGGAACACTTTTTTCTTACGAATGTAAACAAACTATGAATCTCTCCAGGAGTACATATTTATTACCAAATAATGACTTCACACACTGAAACTAATGAAACTCAAGCTTAGTGATGTTTTATACATTGTTTGATAACTTATTTTTGTGAAAAAATCAGTTAAATTCAGGTGTTCAACAACTGTGGGAGGCACAATAACATCCCACAATAATGAAACAGGCCATTTGGAGGCAGTGTTTTGCTGCTCTGGACAAAATTGTCTTGGAATGAAGTTTTTTGTTCAAAAACTACTACTTTTACTAGTGAAATAGCATGATAATGTCCAAATGAAGGTTCTAAAAATAGTAAGATCGACAGAAAAGCTACTTTTGGCATGCTATTGACAAATCATCACAAAAGTGCTCCGAATTTGTGGGTGTTCCGAATATGTGGGATGACTGTACTTTGAAACAAATTCTTCTTACACAAACCTTTTTTAAAAATTTAATTATATCAATTCAGTTTCCATCCAACATTTTCAAGGTAAAAAAAGTCAAACAAATCTCAATGTTGATCTTGGCCGGAAGATGTAAATATCTTATTTTCAAATGATATAACAAAAAAAAAACATTGAAAAAGGTTGTCAAAAATAAAATAGTTTCTATTCATTCCATAACAGCGTAAGTTTTCTTGTCCAACATTTGAGCAAACAATATTCCTAGTAGTGAATGCATCAGAAATAAATATTATCTGAATTAAATCTTGACATGAAATTTACAGACAAGCTGATTTGTTAAAATGAACAGTAGATGGAACTAAAAAAAAATCAAATCTCCAAATATTATTTTTTGTATAATTTCAAAACATTGGTGCCAAAAATGTAGGAAAATGTATACTTCTGCTTGTATTTCGGGAATTCCCGGGAAATTTACAAATTTCCCGGGAAACGGGAAATATTTTTTTTCGGGAAATCCGGGAATCCCCGGGATTTTTTTTCCCGGGACGGGAAATTGGACGCTCTATGTGTAACTGTTGATTAAAATTTGTAGAGGAACTCCTTATGTTTTGATGGTATCAACAGCTTCAAAAATTTTGAACAGAAATTATTGATTTGAATGTTGTTCTTTTTTGTGTATGTTTGAGGTGGAATTACCCATATTAAAACATTAAACTTTTTATAAAATATTCAAGCCTTTTGATAGAGAGGTATTATAAAACGTTGTGGTCTAAAACAGATCATTCTAAGGTTGAAATGGATTTAGTTTAAACATGAAAGAAAAAAACAATCAAACTACATTTGATCATTTCATATCTACTTTTTGATAGCGTTGACATTAAATTTAATCTAAACAATTAACTTAAACTCATGTATAATCAACCTGGTAATTTCTAGATATAAAGCATTATTACAATATCACAAATACTTTCAATCCACTGATTAATGATTTTCACACATTGATGCAACATCAACCAGAGACAGTGAGCTACTCTGTAAATAATAATCGACCAGGCTCGTTCGCTGCCGGTGGAGGTTGTATCGGATCAGGAAGTAATAGTTGCAGTTCGTGTGTGCCGTCCGACACAATGACAACTTCAACTAACTGTCTACCGTTCCGTTAATGGCCCGGCTGACTAGTAAACACAAAAACAATATGTGCAGATTCATGATTAGCTTTTCATGACTTCAGTTCTCAATACAACAGCCAGAGTTCGTGCTTTGCGTGGATCCATCACGATTACACATGTTCTGGCGTTCTGATGTGACAACTCACATTAAGGGACGTCACTCGTTACATCATTTCATCAATGTATCGAACTGAGCATTAACACGCATGTCGAGCAACGGTGCCGCTAATTGGTGAATTTAATTACCCAATTTGGTGAGGTGGTGATCATCACGCTCATCATCCAGTTAACGCGATGAGAATCGCGCCCGTTGAGAAAACACATTGTCGTAAACACCACGAGAATCTCCCAAAGTTGGAGCCTCATCCTGAGGAACAAAACAAAAAACAAGCGTAGTGAAGTGATCCCAGATAAGGTTTGACAAATTAATTGTCTGAACTACTACCACATGGAAGTAGGTGTTGGCGATGAAGGCCGATGAAACGCAGTGACGGGAAAAACATCGCAAAAAAAAAGTTGCATGATATCTGGCGGGTTCATCGCGCAGCTCAATTATCCCGCGAGGAACTTTATCACTTCTTGATCGAACCCGAAGTGTGTGAGCAGGTCACGTGGCGATTCACGCCGATCGTGCAACGCAACTTTTTTTGCTGAGGCCAAATTCCGCTGCACTGAATCATGATCGGATCTTTCTGCTGTTGTTGTCTGCTGGCAGGCAAGAAAGGAGAAATTGGACGACTTATTTTGGATTCGTCCGGTGTGTGGAGAATTCGAGCGCATGATTCATTGACGTCGCGATCGTCAGCCAGTTTGTTTAACTAAGAGCTGTTTCCAGCAAGTGGTAGTGTTTATAACGATTCCTCGGATAAAGATTGGTTTTCTAGGAAGCGTAACGGTGAATCATCGAGTGATGGTGAAGAGGGTTAATGCCGATGAACTTTGATGTGGTTGTGGTAATAAAAAGACAACTTTAAACAGATTTAACGCATGTCATACCTTTGGCCTTAGCCTTTTAATCAACAGATAAAATTCCCAACACTAAATGAAGGTCAAAATAAATACGTTTCTCTTATCACCACAAATTTGACATTAACCCAATTTCTGGCAAACTTTCATTACCACCAGACTACCAACTATCTTTCCCCAAAACCTTGTGTCCAATGCACCCCACACGACATGACCAATCGCCTGCATTTCGTAATGCTTATCAGCACTATACAAGTACGGTGACGACCACTCCAATGTTTACAAATAATCGAACCGCAATCCCCTTTAATGTGTGCACTTCCTCACGCTGAACACTTTGTCACCCCGAAGTCGGTGGAATGTCGTGTCTCGTATTGGGGTTTGGCGATAATTGATAATGGACTGATAACGAGCCGATAACGGGCTAAATCGGCACCGGTACGATTGAATTCACAGTGTCGATGAGCTCCAAGGTAAACGTTTTTCAAACACGCATACAGGTGACTCTCGGTTTGCGAGGCGAGGGTTAGTTAGTAACGATAGTTTAGGTCACCGTGGTGTCTGCGAATGATAACAAGTAAGGTTGGTTATCGGACACTCATCAATTGCAAAGTTTAGTTCATCCATTGAAATTTGTAACTTTCTGGAATGTATGCAAAAGCGAATACACGATAGCAATCGGACACAGTCACTAGGCTCCAGGGATGACTAATTGACTAGTCAAGTGATTTACACTACCCGTAGATTAATACCCCATAATTACAGCCAATCGACAATCGATGCATGATGCAGCAAATCTTCTCGATGGAATAACTCTACTCGGAAATCTCTCGATGATCGATGGGTGAGCAAGATGTGCCACCATCATCAAAATGAGGAATTTTATCGGGGCTTGTTGCTGTGGATATACGAAACTTCCTGTCATGGGGCATCCTCCCAAGATCGCTGCAATAACAAGAGAGTATTTTTCATTTAGCAGAACACTTATCTCTTGGTATCCAAATGCATGGAGATAATTGCAACGGCAGTGCAATAAATTATTATGTGTTTACCTAAACCTCACTTCGCATAACGTTTCTATTTGCAATTTTTATACTGATTTATGGTTTTTTTGTACTGTCATCAGGGGTGACATTGGGTAATAAAAAATGCTGAAATTTGTATGACCCAATCTCACCCCTAGACTCAACGTCACCCTTCATGACGGTAATTAAAATTCTAAAAACAATCAACAACTAAATCCAAAAAACAAACAATCCACACTTGACAGCATTGCCTTCACCCAAAGGAAAAATATATCTCAAAATCTGCAACAGTCGATTTGCTGCAGAAAATGTCATATTTTATAACATTTTTTGCAGCAAGCCCCTAGATCATTTTTGCCCGCGTGTAAACATAGGGGGATGGCGTCGCTATTTTTAGACCACATTTTCCACTTTTTCTCATCGAAACCGACTACTTTATCGACTTCATTTTGCTGGGCGAGATAGGACGCCGTCTATTTTTAGATGATGACTCAGCACTTTTCCACTCTTGCGCTTAAAAAAACCAGATGGCAGCAGGATGTAACGCCACGTCCCTATTTCAGCGATCTGAAGTTCTCACCAACACATATAACGCTGGCCCGTCCCCGAGCAACACTCCAAAAAGAAGCATATGTTGGTGCTCTTTCACATACTTTTCATCAAGCGTCCATGGCGCGGTGGTAGCGTGTCGGAGCAATAACCAAGAAGTTGGTGGTTCAATCCTCGTTCAGATAAGGGTTTTTTTTTGTGAAATACAACCAAAAAGCCGTCGGTAATGTCGATAATTGTCGGTAACGGGCAAAAATGTCATACCCCTATATCGCAAAAAATGCATGAGGACAGTTTTCATGCAGATTCTGATATACTTTCATGCCGCCATGCATCAAAATCATGCGACCGCCGTTTGGGTGTTGGCGTTCTCGATTGCGAGATTCCTACTCAAAACTAGGTGTCCGAAGGCTTGATTGTTGAGGCAATTGCAAATCTCTTTTTACACCTAAGCTTCCATCCACCCCAGGATTCGAACTGACGACTCCACCGAGACTGGACCCAGGGAGGCGACTCCTACTCCTGGACTGAGCTAACGACCTAACCTCTAGGACCCGGGCCAACATTTACTTCCCCGTCCGACAGAAGGCGTGATCAGACAAATCTCGACCCAAAAAATGCAAAAAAAAAAAAAAATTTAAAATGACAATTTTTGTTCAGACGGCTCTAAGGGGCAACCTAGTAACAAATATTTTTAAATGCAAAAAAAAGAAATCTTCAAACTTTATCAAAAATTCAACAAAATCATTAAATGTGGTGAAGATTTAACAGTGAACAGAAAATGCTTAAATATTCAGGTCGAATTTTTAAGATCAAATACATTATAATTGAATCTAGGAAAAGGCCGTTACATATAGTTTTCAATGTTTTATTTGCAAAATACTTCAAAATTGAATAGAGAGCTATTTTTTTGAGTAATAATTATCATAATTACACAGCAAAATAAAAAGTGATTCAGCTGCGTGTAAAAGGCCTGGGTGTAAAATATTTTTTGTTGCAATATTTTATTAATAATATAGGAAACCTACTGAGCTGAAATGTCCAGCTCATTTCTAGAGTTTTTTTTTTCTTTTTTGAACGGATCAGAGAACAACTGCATGACCGTAAATTGACATATCCTTCAATTTCATGAAGTTTGATACGTCGGAAGATAGGGTTTCTCTCATATTTCGGAAGTGTCCCCAAGGGGCCACCGGTAACCGGTTCCAGAATGACCATGATGGGTCAGCGAACAACGGCATGACCGTAGATTGACATATCTTTCAATTCCATGAAGTTTGATATGTCGGATGATAGGGTTTCTCTCATATTCCGGAACTGTCCCCAAGGGGCTACCGGTAATTGGTTCCAGATTGGCCAGGATGACTCGGCGAACAACGGCATTACCAAATATGGGCATATCTTTTAATTTCATGGAGTTTGATGTGCAACATGATGGCCACTAACACTGCAGAGTGGTTCTGGAAATCGTGTATTGTGTTTTAGTAAGTTTTATTGCTCAATTTCAACTATCATGAGAGTATTGGTATCACATATATGTGAAAAACAGTAAAACATGAACTTTTCGGATGTTGCGGATTTCCGGAACCGGTAGGTCACCTGGCCCTGATATAAATATTTGTGGTCAAAGTATAGGTAAATACCTGTCGAATGCAACCCGGAGCATCCTGATTGGTTGAAATTTGCCGGAGATACACTGCCCCTGATCGCATAAATGTCCCTTATGCATTTTCATCGATTTCGAGTTATTGATGCAGTTTGGTTCAAAATCGTGTGCTCTTTCAAAAGAGCCTTTAACATCCAGTACTTTGTTCTAGAAATCAGGAGGAAATCCATTTTTTCGCGAAAATTTAACACGTAGCCTTATGTATGGGACAAACTTCAAATGCGTTTTTCTCAGCTTGCTGTTTTTGCATATGGGACATTTATGCGAACATGGGCAGTAAAGGTCGTCAAAGTTGGGGTCTCAAAACGGTCCTTTTTCGGTTGTAGTCGATTCCCGGTGGCCACAGTGACCAAATACGGGTTTCCAGATCAGTTTCGGAAAGGGGACGTTCTAAACTTTCATTTGTGACCAAAAGAACCGGAATCGGTCAAAAATTTTGACGATTTTTAAAAATTTGGGGTCGAAAAGGACCCCAATACCCCAATATGTGTGACTTTTTTTTAAACCAAGGGAAGGTTAAACGAATACTTGTATAAATTATGCGAAGCTGAATGTTTGTGCCATGAATACAAATCATCAGTAACATTTTAACCAACCATAAATTTCACATTTCATTCATAAATTTAAATGAAACAATACCGCGGTCCCCGCGTGAATCACCCCGAGTCATCTTTTACCAAGAAACCATATACCAGGCGCGCACAAAAATTATCCTCCCTCTTTCAGTCAGCAGCAGCAACAGTCCGCCGTGTAAAACCCCATTGGGAAGAAAAACTTTACAACACACTCCTTCCCACCCACAATGCCCAAGTTTGGAAAAACTCACCTCACTCTCGTTCCCGAACCTGCCTCCTCGACATGAATGAATCTGTGAATGAAGCACACACTCGCGCCTCGTAGTACAAACACCTCTCCGATGCCATAATGTGTGAATAATATCGCCACTTGTGCTGTCTGGCACCTGCTGCCGTTGGCGATCCAGCTATGGATCTCCGCGGAGTAGTGAGACGCAAGCTGAGTAGACACTACCGGTGAATCAGTCGCCATTTCCGCAGAAATGGAATATCTCTGTTCAAGTCGGTGGGGAAAAAGTTGTAATTTCCTTCTTGGGACTACTGGCGGGTGGGGCCATTTGCGATTAGTTGTACAGAGTTGCGGGTTTTGTTGGTCAAGCAGTTTTGCCCTATTTTTTACGGGATCATGACTCCAAAGTTTCCCTCCATCACCGTGGAATGTTCACGACACTTATACGTTGATCTTTTGCTTAAATCAGCGACGACAGTAGTGTCGACAGAATCCAATTAACACTCTTTGCCCGGTTAGTCAATTACGGGTTGAACTTTAAGTTTTGTTCCGCCCCTTGTGATGAACATCGGGCCATTAAGACGCGATAACATCTGTTGAGACAGCTGTTTCCAGCTGTGTGTGTGTGGTGGCCCTAATTAATGCAGTTAGAATGCATCTTTGATGGCTCCGACGGCCGATAATGACCGATTGATGTCCACTTAGCGATCTTGGAGCTTGGGTTATGTAAGCTGGGCACGACAATGGTGTCAGCGCTACGATGATTAATAGCCGTTCAATGTATCTTGGACCTGTCAGGTTCTGGGGAGTACCGGGAAGCGTCCGGTGAACAAGCGATTGAAATTCAGTATCTGAATTTTGTTAGAATGAATGAAGTCAGGTTGTACAAGACTAGAATTTCAAAATCATAGACTGACTGACAGTTGAGGACATTAGCACCCATTCAACAGGCGTCCTTTACTATCTCGCAAACTTAAAATCGTCAGTTTTATTGACTTACTTTAATGACCACCCGACTCCGCTTTGTCCTGATCCTAAGCAACGTAGTGACCGCGAGTGCGCCGATCTTAATCTCCCAGCGCCTTCGCCAGAATCACTAATGCGTAACGGCCCTCCTAATGGTCAATTGCCAGTCGTGGAGAGAGTCCTTGGATCCGCGTTCTGTTTGAATACCAATTGGCTGGTCGAGCTGGCTAGGTTCTAGCTCAGCAGACGGAGATTCCACTCCGTTCGGGAGAGTTGTCCGAGGAGTTGAGTCGAGAATGGAAGTTTTCGCGACGGTTTTGGTGCTGCTAGCAGCAGTCACTTGTATTGGGGATGGATTCCCGGTAGGGGAGAAAACTAACTCAACATTATATCTTGACTAATTGAATGCTTTCTTTCTCTTTCAGCTCTACCTGTCACAGTTTGGATACCTCAGTGCAAAGTTCCGCAATCCAACGAGCGGGAACCTGCTGGACAAGGACAGCTGGGAGAAGGCGATCATGGATTTTCAGAGCTTCGCCGGGCTGAATGTGTCCGGCGAGCTGGATCCGGAAACGATGGAGCTGATGTCACTGCCACGGTGCGGAGTTCGGGACAAGGTGGGCTTCGGGACGGACTCCCGGTCGAAGCGGTACGCGCTGCAGGGCAGCCGGTGGAAGGTGAAGGCCCTCACCTATCGGATATCCAAGTATCCGGCACGGTTGGATCGGCTGGAGGTGGAGAAGGAGATCGCGAAGGCATTTTCGGTGTGGAGTGAGTACACCGATCTGACGTTTACACCGAAGAAGAGCGCTCCGGTGCACATCGACATCCGGTTCGAGGTGAACGAGCACGGTGACGGAGATCCGTTCGACGGTCCCGGGGGTACCCTGGCCCACGCGTACTTCCCGGTTTACGGCGGTGATGCGCACTTTGACGATGCCGAGTTCTGGACGATCGGCAAGAGCCGGGGGACGAACCTGTTTCAGGTGGCGGCGCACGAGTTTGGCCACTCGCTCGGGTTGAGTCACTCGGACGTGCGATCGGCGCTGATGGCTCCGTTCTACCGGGGGTACGATCCCGTGTTCCGGCTGGATTCCGACGATGTGCAAGTAAGTAGTTCCGTGCCGCTGTAACCATAGCGCAAAAATGACAGTTCCTTCCGCAGGGAATCCAAGCGCTGTATGGTCGCAAAACGAACGGAGGCAGCAACGGCGGAAGTGGTGGCTCCAGTCCAACCCGACCAACGCAACGCCCGGTGCAGAAGGACCCCGACTCCGAGTTGTGTTCTTCACCGAAGATCGACGCCATCTTCAACTCGGCCGACGGAGCCACGTACGCCTTCAAGGGTGACAGCTACTACAAGCTGACGGAGAACGCCGTCGCCGAGGGATATCCGAAGAAGATCGCCGAGGGTGGCCCCAACTGCCAGGTTTGAAGCGGGAGCGGGAACATTCTTTCATAACGTAACAAACTGTTGGAAACCAAATGATCCCCAAAGTCATAAAAAATCACCGGACTCCAGACGAGAGTCTTTTTATAACTACAGTAGAGAAGCGGGACAAGCGTGACGCAGGAGTTGCATGAGAAACGAGCCACTTTAAGCACAGATTTCACGTGGTTCCTCTTCCAGCTGCTGGTGTGGATTGGCCAATGTACCAAGTGATTTGTTGTCATTTTAGGTAACATAACCAAACACTTCGGCTCCCTAAGCAAACGTCAAATCAGTAAAAATTGCTGCCGGATCTGTTTCCGGATCCCTCCCCGAAAAGATCTGGCAATAATTTTGTATAGATTGACGTTTGTGGGGAGAGTCGAAAAACGTAAACAAATCACGTCTTGCATCAACTAATAAATTTGTTGCCGGATCTTTTCGGGAAGAGATCCGGTAGGAACTTTGTACTGGTTTGACGTTTGCAGAGGGTGCCAAAAAATGTCAACAAAACACTTACACTTAACACTCCCCTGTTTACACAACCAAGGTGGTGTAAACAGGGAATGCTGATCATGGCGCGCAGTGTTGCCAAGATATGACTTTCTTGTTACGTTATTTTAGGATGTTTCCCGAGCAATTCTATGCAAAGCACGTTACTAATTTTAACCCGTTTCAGGAAACATTGACGCTGCGTTTACGTACAAAAACGGCAAGACGTACTTCTTCCAGGGCACCAAGTACTGGCGGTACTCGGGCCGCCAGATGGACGGCGACTACCCGAAGGAAATCAGCGAAGGGTTCACCGGCGTGCCGGACCATCTGGACGCGGCGCTGGTGTGGGGCGGCAACGGCAAGATCTACTTCTACAAGGGCAGCAAGTTCTGGCGGTTCGATCCGCTGAAGCGGCCGCCGGTCAAGTCGACGTACCCGAAGCCGATCTCCAACTGGGAGGGCCTGCCGAACAACATCGATGCGGCGCTCCAGTACACCAACGGGTACACGTACTTCTTCAAGGACGATAAGTACTATCGGTTCAACGATAGGACGTTCTCGGTAAGCATTTGGGGGTGGTGAGTTGGAGCTTTTCCAGGATAACACATTTCGTTTTGTTTTTAGATCGACCAATCGGACCCGCCGTTCCCGCGGCCGGTGGCCCACTGGTGGTACGGCTGCAAGAACTCCCCCTCGACCTTCGACTCGATAGGTAATATTAAAACACTTAAGAAAGAAGAAGATCTGCACCACAATGACGCCGATGATTTGATTTTGGATGCTGGTGAGTGAAACCGACCCTCCTCTCTTTCTCTCTATCCTCTTTCTTCTATCTCCTTTAAACTTTAAAAAATCTGCTAGAATTAAGCGGAGTCCTTCACCCTTTTCCGAAGGACGATTTGGTGAATTTTGAATGAATCTCTCACTCCATGACTGCTCGAGTAGAACCCAAGTAGAATTCGTGTCGCCGTCCGTTTCATAGTAGTCGTAGTGGCGTAGTCGAGAACTTCTCCGAATTGATGATCGGCTCGTACGCGTACTTGACGGGGCTTGGCTCGGTATGCCGCAGCACGTGCGACTGTCAGGGCTTTTGACGGAGCTACATCGCACGTGACGCGCCTCGCCAATCGATTCCCGGTCAACGTATGAGGATCGTCGTTTGGTTTGTGTCCATTATTTATCAAAAGTGTCCTCGTCTCTGTGTCTGTGTTGGGGGTAGGAAGAACGTTGGACGTTGGGTGTAGTTTGTTCTATGGTTGTTGCATTTCAAGCGTTTGAAGTTTGATGATTGATCGAGCATGAACCATTTCTGTGTGTTGGTTTCTTTGGTGAATGCTAAAATCCCTTCTTCATCTGTAATATAATCCACGCCTCTCTGTTATGTGCATTTTTGCAGCCTTAGAAGTGCATCCTTCCCTTACCCGTGGCCGCAATGGTAAAGCTGGACCAGTCTAGTCGTTTAAGATGTCCACCGTCGCCAATCCCAACTCCGAATCTCAAATCTTGCCAGGCAGTGTGTTCCACAATCGTAAGCCAAGTGTTTTTCTCATGGGATTTTCCCTCGCTGGGTGAAAATTTGTGTGTGCTGTGTTGTGTTGTCTTTGAACTAGATCTTCATGCGTCATATCATCGAACTCATCGCATTCTGACCATCTCCCGCGAAAACATCTGTATTGAGAGGCCTGCAAGATTTTCCACTCTGGTGACATTTTGCTCAAAGAGATTCGATTGTTTTTTTCGAACCCATTTGCGTTGCAGGGAATCCCACTTTGTGAAACTGTGCAAAACAATTAATCCGACTGTGTGCATGCTTGTGTACGCTCTCTAAACGTTCCGATTCATCATCATCTTTCTCCGTTTATGAATGATGAGCCGAGTTGCATAATCGCTTCGAATGACTCGCAGAAAGCATCTGCAAAATGCTACCTAAATAAATGACTAACTGCTCGCTAATCCCACGTCACTAATGTTCTAAGTATGTATCGACAATGTATCGATTCAAGATGAGCTAACCCCTAAAATGTGATAACAACAATCGTGCATGAATGATCGAAAATCGTGTTGAGAAGAGTACAGTTTCATTCAAAGATTCTAAACCTACCTTTCATCAACAAGCAGAGGTGGAAAACAGGACCAGGTCGGTTTCAGCCAATGGAACCAGAGTGAAACACTTAATAGAAGTCGAAAATCAAATCATATAATGGTGACTTGTTTTGATACATTAGGATTAATCGCACCTTACCTCACAAAGCAAACTGGCACAACTGCATGGTTTAAGTTTTAGTCCACGGTACTAACAATCATTGGTTTAGGAGAAGTAACACTTTTATAATATTTTTTTTTATGCACGGATTACACTTATTCATAAAAAATTATTTGGGATGGTTAAATGTGAAATTGTTTAACAGAAGTCAGATAAACACCAAGTTAACTGAATTAATCAATTCATAACAGTAAAACCACTAAGATGTGTAACTCTCTCTTCCAATTGAGCATAATACTAATAGTAATAACAATAATAATAAACATTCGAAGATTGCCGTACCAAAATGATTATCATAATATCTCAACTTCGTATTCAAAATGTAGCAGCAATAAGGCTAGTAAAAATGATATAAGACATTTTTGTTTAATATTTTTCAATCAATTTTGTCATTTCATTCTAGTAAAAATGCCAAGATGTATGTCAAACTTTATGACTTACCATAACTAAGGCTACCAACTGTACGGATTTTTTCCTTACCGTACGGATTTTCGACCCTCTCCGCGGATTTTAAACAGGCCGGAATTTTTGTACGGAATTTTTCGCATAGTACGGATTTGTACGGAATTTTAACAACTTTTTAAAAAATCCATTGCTTTTTTGATTGGGTCAAAGCTTTTGCTAATTAGATATTTTTATTTAACTGTCAGTTTGGGGTTTTCCTCAGTTCAAACTTGATTGTCAATAATTGTTCTTATCAAATTCCTTACTAAACATATTTATCAAATAAAAGATCAAAAGGCTTTCTAAAGCTTATGAAAACCTTGTGATGTGCTTGTATTTATAGGACCTTTCCAATAAAAACTCTAGAAAAAAACTTGATTTTTCGTAAACTTTTAAACGTTTGACAAAAATATGTCTAATTCCCAAATTCCAAAATTATCTAAATAATTCCTTGACATTTTTTGTTATACCATGGTGTCATGTCGGTAAAGTATACGGATTTTTGCTCAGAAAGAGTTGGTAGCCTTAAGCATAACCAATGCATGAGAAGTGTTTTTAAGAACGAATAATTAAATTGGGAACTTGTTTTTTTTTTAAATAAATAATAAATAAATTAAAATAAAATTGACATTGAAAACAGTTCATTATTTATGAAAAATCATAAACATTGACATGAATCTTGCCCATAAAACTGAACCAAAGTGGCCAATTCTTCCCCTGGGGCCGTTCTGCTCAATCTTCCACTGAGGTTTCGGAACATGGTTCTTGTGGCCATTTCTGTACTGTCGTATCTTTTGGGATCTTAATTCGTTGTGTTGGAGTGGAACAACCTCATGCATTTTTCTAGATTTTAAGGTTTTTTTTTCAAATTTTAAGGTTGTGTCACGATTTTTTTTTTGTTCAAATTTTTAGAGGAAATGGCCTAAGATGTTACAAAAAGACTGACAAAAAATGCAAAATGGTATGTCTCTCCTAAAAAATACAAAAATCAGTTACTTAAATTGTTTTTTAAGTGTTCTAAACGTCAATTTTTAAAAAGCGATAGTGGGAATCTATTCGCCAGACAATTTTACATAAATGTCACCATATTGACGATTTTTTGCCCAATCCTTGGGAAGATATAGCGGTTTAAAAAATTAAAATGTCAAAAATATTGGTTTTTTGGAGGTTTTTGGCAATTTATACATGACAGACTTGATTTTTCAGTCTAAAAAATACTGTTACCGGAAAGCTCGTCCAATTTTCCATAAGTTTGCCTCTGACAGCTTTTTAATTTGACTCGTTTTAATATTTGCGTAAGTTTATTTAGGGGAAATTCTCTTATGTTTGGCACACTCGCTCCTAACTCCATCCAATTTGCTGATTTTCACTATTTAAACAACTTATTTTGCACAACTTTTGATAGAAACTTGCTTGCTCACTTCCTATTGAGCTATTTATCACTCGATTTCAATTGAAAACGCTTTCAATGAGCTTTAATTGATTGTCAAAGTTAGGACCTGCCAACATTAGAGGCAAGCTAGAATTAGATGCTGTTCCCCTACTATTCAGGTTTCTACCCTTCTGAAAAAAAAATCTGTTTGCAGTTGTGAGCAATCTATTTAAGCTTATATCTCTTTGCCCATACATTCAACTGTCAAAGACAAACTTGTGGGAAATTGGACGAGCTTTCCGGTAAAAATATTTTCGAGACTGAAAAATCAAGTCTGTCATATAGAAATTGCCAAAAACCATCATATACCCTATTTTTCAACATTTTTATTTTTAAAACCGCTGTAACTTCGCAAGGATTGGACTCAGGACTATGGTCAATATGGAGACTTTTATGTAAAATTGTCTGGCGAATCGATTCCTACTATCGATTTAAAAAAATTGGCGTTTAGACCACTTTACAAAAAAACAGTTTTATCAAATGATTTTTGTATTTTTAGGAGAAACATAACATCCTGCATTTTTCGTCAGTCTTTTTGTAACATCTTAGGTTATTTTCTCAAAAATTTGGCATCACCTTAAAATTTGACTTTTAAACTTAAAAATCAAAAAATCTCATAGATGTGGCGTGTATTTTTATTTCAGTATATTTTTTTTTCAGAAAGCCCGTCAAATTTCCTACAAGTTTGTCTTCAACCACTTTTTGATACGATGCAACGGCTTCGAGATACAGCAATTTTTAAATTGCAAAATACAAAAATATTTAAATAACTTACGCCCTTCTCAAATGTTATTTTTGAGTACAATTGGCGCCACATACACAAAAATGGCTTATATAGGCCTAGGATAACATGTCTACAAAGTTTCATTGAAATCGGAGAGGGTCGGGTCGGAAACTGAAGCGTTTACTGATAACGACCTCAACAATGTCGAGCTGTGTAATCGAATTGTAAATCAACATGATTTTTCTGCAATTTCTCAATGGATTACGTTCTGTTGAAAAAGTATTTTGAATCCTAACAATCACTACGTTTTTAGGTTAGTCTTCGAAATGCACGTACACCGCACGCACACATCATCACACTTAGACATGCACATTATCTTAGTTTCAAATACACTTGTTCTGTCCACTGTCACACATTTGAGTATACACTTTAGATTTTATTCTGCATCTTGAGTAGTATTTTATCTAGGGAACACAACATAAGATTAGTTTGAGAGCACGGTAGCACGCTGCACACATGTTTTTGTTTTGTTAGTTAAGTTTTGATTTGTTATGATTTAGTGAATACGGTATGGCTGCTTGCTGGGAAAAACATAATACAACAGCACGCGTTGGTTTTATGCACCAAACTCTCTTTTGAGTAAGCCGTATTGTATTAACGAGAATTTTTCTTTTCATTTCCCTCAAACGTTCTTTTAGCATGAAGAAACAAGCGCGCTTTTCCGTCACTTCCGAGCTTCTTCAGTTAGTTTGAATTACTTGAGTTTGTTCGGTTCGTTTTTGTGTGCGGAGTTTTAGACTAAGACCATTTTTTGAACCATCTCTGGAGATGCCAAACCCGTACCCAGTGTGTGTAACCTTAGCAAAATTAGCAGCCAGAGCCGTGCTCAAGGAATTAGCAAAAAAATAAACACACAGAGACACACGTTTTACAAAAAAGGAAGAACTAGATCCGAAACAAAACAAACAAATCACCCACACCAACACACATGGTCAACACACCCCTCGAAGACTGCAGCCAGCCGATTTTGTTCCTTATGCTTTATGTGAGAAGTGATGTATGTTTTTTTGCCAGCTGAATTCTTTTTAAGTATATTATTTGATAAGTTATTCAAGTTTTCTTTTTTTCAGTTCGTGCCTAAAGATATGATTTTTTGATACTTTAAGCACCCCGTAAAACAAAATTTTCTCCTTTTTTTCTTGCTCTAAACTAGTTTAGAAACTTTACTAAGCCCACAATTCTCTTTCTTGTGTTTCTTTCTCAACAAAAACAACAAAAAATCTCAAAATAGCGGGTCCCGACACCAACGATCGTCCTGCCGGCGATGACTACAACAGCGGAAGTGGTGCCAGCTTCATCCGGCTCAACGTCAGTATTATCCTTGCGGTGGCAGTGTTGCTAGGATTCGCGAGAAAACTCTAAAGTCCCTCCAAAATCCAGACAAGGGAGCACAATTTTCGTTACCACAAAAGCGGAGAGTTTCGACCCTATTTTTTCATGTGAGAGATCTTTGTACGCGTGAGCTGTATGTGAGAGCGTGAGAGTGTGTGCATTTGTTGTTTTCGAGGAAACGGCCAGTTTTGCGTCAGAAAATTGATCTCACACAATTTTGATCCGAGCGCAGCTTCCAGAAACGAACGTACGAGCCAGTGACTAAACATTAGAAAAAAATGATCGATTTCTTCGCAGTGAGAGGAGAGCTCTTCGAAAGAGTCTAAATTTTTAAACTATATACAAAATAGTTTCGTGATACAGAGGATTAGTTACATATCTGTTTTCTTAGAACCGCGATTGTTTTTAAAGATGGGTTCAACTAATTAGGATTTCGAAATGGTACTAGTAACAAATCACTAAAAAACATTCAAAGTCATTAACGTAAGAGTTTTTAAGTTCAACTTTTAGCAATATACAAGTGTGACGAAAAGAGAAGGAAAATCAGTAAACGGTGCCTTTAACCAAGTTGTACATACCAATTAATGTATTTTTAACATGAAATAAAAAAAAAAACATTACAACAAACACAGTTCCACGAGAAAAAGCATAAACAAACCATTGGAAAACTAACTATTGATTGTTGATTATTATTACCTTCATTCAACTTTTTTTCTATCACATCTTTACGAATACGACCAACAAGCTTTACAACAACACACCTTGTGTATCTATATGGAATCGAAATCTAATCATATCTAAACTAGTGAGCAGTTCCATTCAAACGTCCCAAGTGAACTGAAACCAAGTGCATTCTTACACAAAATGTATCAAAGTGAACCATTAGGTGAATTTATCATTTTTAATGAGAATTTTGTACATATTTATTGCGAATAGTTTCCTAGGATTAATCGGAAAATCAGCAAACAGATCAGTAATAAAGCAAGTAACTGTTTGAAAAACGACTGGATTTGGTTGATTAGGAAATATCACAGCCCAAAAACAAACAATAAACAATAAACAATAAACAATAAACAATAAACAATAAACAATAAACAATAAACAATAAACAATAAACAATAAACAATAAACAATAAACAATAAACAATAAACAATAAACAATAAACAATAAACAATAAACAATAAACAATAAACAATAAACAATAAACAATAAACAATAAACAATAAACAATAAACAATAAACAATAAACAATAAACAATAAACAATAAACAATAAACAATAAACAATAAACAATAAACAATAAACAATAAACAATAAACAATAAACAATAAACAATAAACAATAAACAATAAACAATAAACAATAAACAATAAACAATAAACAATAAACAATAAACAATAAACAATAAACAATAAACAATAAACAATAAACAATAAACAATAAACAATAAACAATAAACAATAAACAATAAACAATAAACAATAAACAATAAACAATAAACAATAAACAATAAACAATAAACAATAAACAATAAACAATAAACAATAAACAATAAACAATAAACAATAAACAATAAACAATAAACAATAAACAATAAACAATAAACAATAAACAATAAACAATAAACAATAAACAATAAACAATAAACAATAAACAATAAACAATAAACAATAAACAATAAACAATAAACAATAAACAATAAACAATAAACAATAAACAATAAACAATAAACAATAAACAATAAACAATAAACAATAAACAATAAACAATAAACAATAAACAATAAACAATAAACAATAAACAATAAACAATAAACAATAAACAATAAACAATAAACAATAAACAATAAACAATAAACAATAAACAATAAACAATAAACAATAAACAATAAACAATAAACAATAAACAATAAACAATAAACAATAAACAATAAACAATAAACAATAAACAATAAACAATAAACAATAAACAATAAACAATAAACAATAAACAATAAACAATAAACAATAAACAATAAACAATAAACAATAAACAATAAACAATAAACAATAAACAATAAACAATAAACAATAAACAATAAACAATAAACAATAAACAATAAACAATAAACAATAAACAATAAACAATAAACAATAAACAATAAACAATAAACAATAAACAATAAACAATAAACAATAAACAATAAACAATAAACAATAAACAATAAACAATAAACAATAAACAATAAACAATAAACAATAAACAATAAACAATAAACAATAAACAATAAACAATAAACAATAAACAATAAACAATAAACAATAAACAATAAACAATAAACAATAAACAATAAACAATAAACAATAAACAATAAACAATAAACAATAAACAATAAACAATAAACAATAAACAATAAACAATAAACAATAAACAATAAACAATAAACAATAAACAATAAACAATAAACAATAAACAATAAACAATAAACAATAAACAATAAACAATAAACAATAAACAATAAACAATAAACAATAAACAATAAACAATAAACAATAAACAATAAACAATAAACAATAAACAATAAACAATAAACAATAAACAATAAACACTGACACTTATAACTAATGATTGAACAAAAATTGCCAAAATATGATTAGGTGCACGAAAAGAAATCCTGTAAGCAAATCCAGTAGGGAAGATGGGGCAAGACGACCATATGGGGCAAGAGGAACAATCGCTCGTACGGCCATAATTTTTACATTTTTGATTATTTCCAGTATGAGGAATTGTTGCTAGCAGTGCAATTAGCTAATTCTACTACCACATAACCGTCAAAACGACGTAAACGCCACGGGGCATAAGATTGAATGAAGTTTTTTTCAAAACCTTCGTAAAAGTACAAAATAAGGTTTAGGGTTCGTTTTAAGGTTCATTTTATCAAAATTCTATTTTTCCTAGATCAGTAGTGTCCCTACCAATGAATTGCACCTATTATTAAGTATGATTTTTAAAACTTTTGATTATTTTTGTAGAGAGTTTAAAAAAAATCATGTTCAGGTGGGGCAAGTGTACCATATGGATTTTTAGTATGGAAAAAAATAAGAATTGCTGCAACAACATAATTTTTGTGAAATAAGTAAATAAAAGTACTTAAAAAATTGGTAAACAATTGTTAAAAAAAAATTATCCATAAAAAATATAGTGATATCATGATAATTTACTTTTTATCATCTAATTTTTTTTCGTAAAACAATCAATTTTTTAGTAAAATATTATTTTTTAATCTAAAGATGAAAGAAACTTTTAAAATACATTCTAATATCTAAGTGATAAAAATTCAATTAGCATTAGCATTTGGAGGACGCCCCACCATCGGAAGGCTCCACAACGCTTATCCCACTGTTTGGTATGGCTGTATTAGACCCTCCTCCGGAACAATAATCCAACACGGGAGATACCATGTCTTCATCTTTTGATGAGTGTGTAATACAACCCAGGGCATAAGGGGGTCCAGGCCGGGTCCAAGCTATCCTCAAGGACTGGAAGGATCGTTAGTAAACACCTATCTAAAGTGCGCAAGGACCCCTACGTCACCTTAGTGGTATTGATGTTTGTAGGGAGGTTTTGTACTCTTCAACTTGAATGTTTTGAGTCCTATTGAAAATCAAATTTCAATAGAATTTCAGAATATTGTTGAACAAGAATTTTCATCAGATGAAGTTTTTAATACGGATCTGAATGAAATAAAATCTATTATCCAAAAAATTAAAAAAATGAAAGCCCCTGGTGAGGATGGCATTTTTTACATTTTAATTAAAAATTACCAGAAGCAACTTTAAGTTGCTTGGTCAAAATTTTCAACAAATGTTTTGATTTGGCATATTTTCCCAGTAGTTGGAAAAATGCCAAAGTAATTCCGATTTTGAAACCGGATAAAAATCCTGCTGAAGCCTCAAGCTATCGGCCCATTAGTTTGCTTTCATCTATTAGTAAATTATTCGAAAGAATAATTCTTAATAGAATGATGACGCACATTAATGAAAATTCAATTTTCGCTGATGAGCAGTTTGGATTTCGCCTTGGGCATTCAACTACTCATCAGTTGTTGAGAGTTTCAAATTTAATTCGAAGCAACAAATCTGAGGGCTATTCTACTGGCGCTGCTCTTCTAGACATAGAAAAAGCATTTGACAGTGTTTGGCATAAAGGTTTGATTGCGAAATTGAAAAGGTTTAATTTTCCGATTTATATCGTGAAAATTATTCAAAATTATTTGACGGATCGTACTCTGCAGAATAGCAAATCTGATCAACTACCTGTACGTGCTGGCGTCCCTCAAGGAAGCATTTTGGGTCCAATTTTATACAATATTTTTACTTCTGACTTGCCTGATTTGCCCCCAGGATGTCAGAAATCACTTTTTGCTGATGACACAAGCATCTCCGCCAAAGGCAGAAGCCTTCGTGTCATCACAAGAAGATTACAAAAGCTTGGATATTTTCAATTCTTATTTGAAAGAATGGAAAATTACTCCAAATGCTGCAAAAACTCAACTTATTATTTTCCCTCACAAACCAAGGGCTGATTTTCTTAAACCAAAAGTCATCACATTATAAAGATGAATGAGGTAAATTTAAAGTGGGAGGATCAAGTGAAATATCTTGGACTTGGTTTTGACAAAAACCTTACTTACAAGGATCACATTGAAAGTATCCAGGTTAAATGTAACAAATATATCAAATGTTTGTATCCACTTATAAACAGGAATTCTAGAATTTGTCTCAAGAATAAACTGTTAATTTATAAACAAATTTTCAGACCTGCCATGCTTTATGCTGTGCCGATCTGGACAAGCTGTTGCTTAACCAGGAAGAAAAAACTTCAGAGGATTCAGAACAAAATTCTGAAAATGATTCTGAAACTTCCTCCCTGGTTCAGCACCAGTGAACTTCATCAATTAGCCGAAGTTGACACTTTGGATGTTATGTCCAATAAGATAATTGATGCATTTCGACAAAAATCATTGCAGTCTTCAGTTGCATTGATCCGCTCTTTATATAGTTTATAAGTTAGTTTTAATGTATCCCTTTTCCCTTTTGTACATGTAGGACCTCCTACATTTGAAATCACTGAATAGCGAAAGCTACAATATTTCATGAATAAATGAAAGTTGCTAGTATTTAAAATTGAGGTGAAAAGTCATCGTTTGTGATTGGACACTCAATAATATTTTAACTGAATGAATGTACATGGAAAAGAAATTTGAATAATTTTTTTTTATTTCCTTGGATGGCCCACCTCATACCCATACACAGTTTTTGTAGTATGGAAGATTTACGAGCAGATATCTTTCGATAATTCTTCGTTCATGTTTAGAGAGTGTCCTGTAATCTTACTCCACTTCCGTGTATGCCCATCCATATCTCTCTTATCTCGTCTCAAGGCGCTCTTACAAATCCTATGTAGAGTCTTTCATCACTCAGATTGCATCAAATTTAGGGTATTGGAACCATTTGCTATTCCACTCGCATATGAGCGCATAGGGTTAAACCGCGCCCAGATTCGCGTTACTTTTGATCAGGTTTATCATATGCGGCCCAAAGTGATCCCATGCGAATGCGTACCGATAATGAAGATGGCCGACCGTCATAACGTGCTCTTCCTCACAGTACCATCGTGGGTCACTTCTACTCCAACGGCCGTGTCCGTACGAACTCCTTGCAGTTTCTTTTAAACTCGTTGATGTTGCTTGTCGTCTTTGCATTCTCTGGAAGCTGGTTGTAAAGTTTAAATCCTTTGTAAAACAGCGAGTTCTGCGTGCATGCCTTTTTCCAGTTCTGCAATCTGAGATCGTCAGCTCCTCTAGTGTCATGCTCATGCCCAGTCAAATCAATCCGAATTCTGAAACGGAATCTAATTAGAATCGTATACAAATTCCGTTTCAAACGCAACAACCGGTTCCGTGTTCGAACCGGTTGTTGCGTTTGAAACGGAATTTGTATACGATTCTAATTAGATTCCGTTTCAGGATTCGAATTGATTTGACTGGGTGGATATCTCTTCCGCATACCATGGCTTCCGTCAAGTATTGTGGCGCCATCCTTTTTTTCATACGATAAACAAACACAAGGGTATTGTACTCGATTCTTTGCTTTACCGACATCCATTGCAAACATTCGAGCATGCTCCGTCGAGGCGTCAGTCGATCACACTTTAGTATCAGCCGCATTATTTTGCTTTGTAGTACCTGCATCCTTTTCAGTTGTCGTTGTGTTCCCAGAAACAAGATCGATGAACAATAGTCAAAGTGAGGAGCGATGAGCGAATTGTACACCTGAACTTTCGTCTCTGCCGTCAAGTAGCGATTTATCCTACACAGAACACCAAACTTCCGTGCTACCTTCCGAATAGTATAGTCAATATGTTCGTTGAAATTCAACTTTTCGTCCAACATGACTCCGAGGTACTTCATCGTCTCAACCCGCTCCACAACTCCTCCATCCATCTGTACACACCGTCTGCAGTCGTTGGTTTTCCGTGTCGTCACTACCATGCACTGCGTCTTCGCGATGTTCAACTGCAGCTTCTTCCATTTCAACCATTCCGTGAATCCTACTAGCTCTTCGTTCATGATGTCAAAGCACTCGTCGAAGCTGTCACCAATCACAAACAAAACTGTGTCTTCGGCGAACAGGTTCACCTGTACTCTCCTCAGTGCCTGTTTAATGTCGTTTATGTACAGTATGAACAGTAGTGGGCCTAGCACGCTTCCTTGCGGTACTCCGAGCTTGACTGCTGTTTCTGATGACACCGCGCTATTGTACCTTGTCACTTGCGTCCGGTTCTCCATTAAAAAAAAAAAAAGAGGTTTTGTACTCAATGTTAGTAGGAGAGGTAGAACCCTAGGATACACCTCGAAAGGGTTGCGGGTTGGTTGTAACAGTATTTCTAATTACAGTCTAGGCCAAGGTCTAGGCTCACCAAGTCATTATGGCCTAGTGGTTAGCATTTTTGCTTACTAATCCAAAGGACGGGGGTTCGAACCCCGCCTCCAGCGACTTTGATTTTTTCGTTCATATTCAGCATTTCAAGTATTTCTATGTCCTTAACTTTCTCGATGGGAGATGGGAATCGAACTCAGAACCATTCGCTTACAAAGCGAACACCGTAACCATTCAGCCACGACCGCTCCTATCTAAGTGATAAATTTTTTTTTTCGATTTTAAACGACAATGCTGTCGATTTTGAAGACATTTCCAACGAAATCGAAAAAAATGTTGACGATTTTGGGAACATTTCAATGTTAACGACACAGAGTTAGGGGAAAGTGAGGCAAGTGAAACAAACTAAGGAAATACTCGTTATAACCCGTTGAAAAATCTGTCGGATTTGTTATAATCATCTTATTCCAGGTCTTGTCAGAGACTGTGATAGAACAAGTTTTTTTTCAAAAATTCTGTTTTTTATGTAAAAAATTGAAAGTATTCAAATTTTGCGACACAGAGCTACCGGATTTTTGCACAGGATTTCTCTCCGTGTGTCTTATAAAACTTAAGTGCTGGTTTTTATTTTGATAAATTAATTCAATTTCCAATTAATTGATAATTGTATGATGATTTTTTTTTTTCAAAACAAAAGCATTTGCATTTTTCGCTTATCCTGAAGTACCACCTTTTCGTTTCAGTCACTATAGCACCTTTATCCCATCTCGCTCGTGGTGAGTTGTTATCAGAAAGCACCGGTTCCAACACAAAATTTAACTGATAATGGTACATGATTTCGCAGTTTTGGCTTTTAAATAGGTCTCTTGTGGCTTACCTTGACCAGTCGTGAGCTTGAACTCTTGCAACAATGTTTGCGTGGATAATCTGCGCTGCGGCAGCAGTTCCGCTGGTGTACTTCCTGATCGTGTACCAGTTCAGCTACTGGAAACGTCGTGGGATCACACAACTCACTCCATCATTCCCATTTGGAGATCTTGGACCGTTCTTTCGGCAACGGTCCAGCCTCGGAGTGGTCTACGCCGATGTGTACCGGCTGTGCAAGCGCCTACCCTTTGTGGGGATCTACCTTTCCTTGCGGCCAATGCTGGTGGTCAACGACCCCGAGTTGATTAAAAATGTGCTTGTGCGTGATTTTGACCACTTTCACGATCGTGGACTGTACGTGAACGAGGAGAAGGACCCACTCAGTGGGCATTTGTTTGCACTCGGTGGCGAACAGTGGCGCCATCATCGGTCCAAGCTAACGCCAACGTTCACCTCGGGAAGGTTGAAGGAGATGTTCACGAACTTGGTCCAAATTGGGCGTGTTCTCCAAGATCACGTGGCGAAACGTGCTGGGGAGGACATCGAAATTCGGGACGTGATGGCGCGGTACACTACCGATATCATTGCATCGGTTGGATTCGGAATCGAAAATGACTCCATCAACGAAAAGGGCAACATTTTCAGGGAAATGGGAACGAAGGTGTTCTCTCCTGATCTTAAGACGATACTTCGATTGACGAGCACATTTTTCACTCCAAAGCTGAACGCACTGTTTGGATTCAAATTTATCGCACAGGAGATTGAAGACTTCATCATGAACGTTGTACGTGAAACCCTGGAGTACAGAGAAAGCAACAAAGTCGTCCGGAAGGATATGATGCAGCTGCTCATGCAGCTACGTAACTCCGGAACGGTTTCGATCGACGATCGATGGGACATCGAAGTGTCAACCAACAAGAAAAAGCTGTCCCTGGAACAAGTCACAGCACACGCGTTCGTATTCTTCATAGCAGCATACGAAACATCATCGACCACCATTTCGTTCTGCTTGTTCGAACTGGCACGCAATCCGGAGATTCAAAAGAAAGTGCAACAAGAAATTGACCAAGTTCTCGCAAGCCACAACGGCGAAATCACCTACGACAACATCAACGAAATGAAATACCTCGAAAACTGCATCGACGAAACGCTCCGAAAGTATCCGGCAGTTCCGTTCCTGAACCGTGAGTGTTCTAAGGATTACAAAATCCCCGGAACAGACACCACCATCGAGAAAGGAACATCGTTAGTCATTCCAGTCCTCGGACTACACCGCGATCCCGATCACTACCCGGAACCGGACAGGTTCATTCCGGAACGGTTCAGCAACTTTGAAGATATTTCCACCAAACCGTATCTTCCGTTTGGGGCAGGACCTCGCAACTGTATTGGACTGAGATTGGGCAAGCTGCAAACAAAGGCGGGACTGGTGATGATGCTGTCCAAGTTTAACGTGCGGCTTGCTGATGAAACTTACGCCAGCAAAGAGCTAGCGCTCGATGCGCGAAGTGTGGTTCTAATGCCGGTTGGAGGTATTAAGGTGTCGATTTCGGAACGGAGGGCTTCGTAATACAAATTGAAGTGACTCGTAATATAATACTTAAATATCACAATAAATGATACTAAAATAAACTATTTAATGAATAAAACCAATTGTTAGGCTTTATGTTGTCAAGATCCGCATTGCTACCGTTGCGGAATCAATTCTGGAGTATTTTTTTAAAGGACCAATAAACCAAATTTTCAGTTTTTGCTTTTTGGGTGTTTTTCAATACCCCTGACTCAAGGCGGTTTCAAAAACACCCAAAAGCAAAAACTGGAAATTTGGTTTATTGACCTTTTCAAAAAAACTCCAGAATTGTTGTCGTTTTGATCCAGTTTGGAAACCATACCATATAAGGTTTTTTTTCATAAATTTCGAAATGCTCGAAAACCAGAAAATGATTCGCAATCGTGATTAATTTTTCATTTATTTTACATTTTCTTTTTGTGTGGATTTTGTTCAACCGCTTTGTGCACAGTCCCATACATGATTTGTAACCCTCAAATGGATAAAGGAATTTGAATGGAGGAATATGTTCAGTCCGTTCAGTCCTAACCGAATTGTATGCAACATTGCGTAAAATATTGCACCAAATATTGCTTCAAATGTTGCATAAAACGATTCCATAAATTTATGGCAAAGCATGTTGCAATGGATTTTTCGGCATACGAAGCAACAGGTGTATCCAAAATCCAGACAGATAGGGGAAATATGCCCATTTTAAGCCTAATAAGCGGTCGTGTTTGAATGATGCTGGATAATCTGGAGTGTTCCTTGAAATTTACTAAAACCAAGTACACCAACGAGTAGAGCTACTTTTTGTGAACATTTCTGTTTATTCTCACTTTTAATAATAGTTATGCTATTCCTATTACAATTATTTAAAAAAAAAATTTCCAAAATGCATTCTAATCAGTCGAGTGCTTTGGGCCACGCCCATTTTCCTATTTTCAGCTTAGTTCTTTTTTTCTTCCAGCGCTCTTTTGGGTCTGCTTAGTGCTGCCAAAATTGATGAAATTTTAAGCGACCACTCACGAAAAGTAACATTTATAGAGAAAATTCCCTGGTATCACTGGCTTACTCCAACAGGCGCTGCACCAGCATGTTGGTGGTGTTAGTGGCCTGTCAGCCTTCGATTGGAATGGGTAGTCAAAATTGAAACGTCAAAAGACTAGACGCGTTTGTTTTTTTATGGCGCTTGCTAATTATTTACATGTTTTGGGATTATTTTTCAAGTGAGTGACTAGCTAATGTGCAAAAGAACATGTTGCCGGTAGTTGGAAGCAACTTTATACCTTAAGCGCTTTGAAATCGTTGCGCAAGTGAAAAGATGTTGATGGCGACTTTCGTTAAACAGTTAACCTCTCATCTTGCGTGTGGATGTGTGTGCCACCAAAATGATGAGAAATGGTCTCGCAATATAGAAACTATGATCAAAAGTGAATTAAATTTGATCTTTTTGGTCAGTAAATGGCATAAATTTGCGTGTTTAACTACACTGAAATAAAAACCAAATTCCTTTATTTTAGGAATTTTGCCTCTTTTCCTTATTTATTAATCGAGTTTTTTGGATTACTTAATAAGGAAAGGAGCCAAAAATCCTAGAATTTAGGAACTTGGTACTTTCATTTTTTTCTGAGTAGGAGTCTGGATGAGATTTTAGTAGATTTGATTATTTCTAACTGGGTTTGTAGAAGATTTTTACACTCTATTAAACATACACAGTTGCAAAAAAACTTAAATTAAAAATAAACTCTTTTGTCTTAAATGAAAACAAAAATGCCTGCATGAGTTATTAATAAGATTGAATAAGATAATGTTTCCATTAAATGTCGTCTCACGATTTCCAGGCTTTAGGATAAGAAAAATTGTTGGAAAATATATTAAATACTTTTTTAAATAAAAAGCATCAAAATTTTCAAGAAAAATAAAACATAAAAAATAAAAAAAATGAGAATTATACCAAACCTATATTTCAGGGGCAAAAAACAACATCCCAAAATTCAGGATCGATTGGCGCAAAGCGATTGAAAATGTCGATATCTCAGCAACTAATGATCCGATTTTCAATGTTAAAATATGAAACATTCGTTTGATTTTTTAAAATGAAGACTAACATTTCAAAAGGGCAAATATTGTTTTCGGAAACATCGAAATATTTCATGAATGTTTCATATTTAAACATTGAATATCGGACCATTATTTGCTGAGACATTGAAAGTAGAGGGCTGTTTGGGTGAGTTTTAAAAAAACAATTTTCCTGTTTTATTTTCTTTCATACGCTAAATCTCAGCAACCAGTGGTCCAATCTGCAATGTTTCTTAAACGAAATTATAGGAAATTTTTCTGAACTTTTCAAATAAATTTTATATTTTTAAAATTAAATGAAAAAACCAACAGAGCAATTCTCTACCAAAACCGGAAATGGATTTTATTTGTATTTTTTTGATTTGACTTAAACTTTGTGGGGGCCTTCCCTATGACTAAATAAGCTATTTTGCGTCACTGGTTCACCCATACAAGTCTCCATACAATTTTGGCTGCTGTCCATACAAAAATGGTATGTAAATATTCAAACAGCTGTAACTTTTGAGTGAATTTTCTGATCAATTTGGTGTCTTCGGCAAAGTTGTAGGTATTGTTGAGGACAATTGAGAGAAAAACAGGTACACGGAAAAAAAATTTGCAAATTTTTTTATCAACTTTTTTTTCACTAAAACTCTATTTCCCAAAATACGTATTTTTTTATTTTCGAGATTTTTTGATATGTTTTAGGGGACTAAAATCCGCAACTTTTGAGCTATCGAGAAACATGGTCAAAAAATCTGCCGCCAAGTTATGAATTTTTGAAAAATAGTGATTTTTGTAAAATAATCCAAATTTCATGCAAAAACAAATTTGAAGTTATTTTTTAATGCAAAATTGAATTTGCAATCGAAAACTTCCCTACAATTTTTTTGATAAAGGGCTTCGTTTTCAAAATATAGCCACCGAAAGTTAGATTTTAGCAAAATATGTGCAGTTTTTCGATTTTTAAAAATAGTGACCATGAGCGACCATTTCTAAAAATATTTTTTTTTAAAGTTCAGAAAATTCGCTATAAAATTGTCAAAGAGACATTGAAGATTGGACCTCGGGTTGCTGAGATACAGCCGCTTTAAGAAAAAGAAACACGAAAATTGAAGTTTTCTAAGTCTCACCAAAACAACCCACCATTTTATAATGTCGATATCTCAGCAACTAATGGTCCGATTTTCAATGTTAATACATGAAACATAAATAAATCAAGACTAACATTTTAAAAGGGCCAAACAATGAATACGACGCCCATTTAAAATGTCAGTCTTGATTTATTTTTTTTTCAAAATATTTTTTGAAAAGATCGGAAAATTTTACGAATGTTTCATATTTTAACATTGAAAATCGGACCATAAGTTGCTGAGATATCGTCATCAAAAATGGTAAGTTGTTTTGGTGAGACTTAGAAAACTTCAATTTTCGTGTTTCTTTCTTAAAGCGGCTTTTTTTAAATCAAAAACTGTAAATATTTTGCTAAAATCAATCTTTTGGTGGCTATATCTTGAAAACGAAGCCCTTTATCAAAAAAATTGTAGGGTAGTTTTCGATTGCAAATTCAATTTTGCATTAAAAAATAACTTCAAATTTGTTTTTGCATGAAATTTGGATTATTTTACAAAAATCACTTTTTTTCAAAAATTCATAACTTGGCGGCAGATTTTTTGACCATGTTTCTCTATAGCTCAAAAGTTGCGGATTTTTGTCCCCTAAAACATATCAAAAAATCTCGAAAATCAAAAAATACGTATTTTGGGAAATTGAGTTTTAGTGAAAAAAAAGTTGATAAAAAATCTGCAAATTTTTTTTCCGTGTACCTATTTTTTTTCTCAATTGTCCTCAACAATACCTACAACTTTGCCGAAGACACCAAATTGATCAGAAAATTCACTCAAAAGTTACAGCTGTTTGAATATTTACATACAATTTTTGTATGGACAGCAGCCAAAATTGTATGGAGACTTGTATGGGTGAACCAATGACACAAAATAGCTTATTTGGTCATAGGGAAGGCCCCCACAAAGTTTGAGTCAAATCAAAAATTACAAAAAATAAAAATGGTCGAAATCGGCCGATTTCGTAGAGAGTTGCTCAACACACGGTTCAAATGTTGTTTAAAATTAGATTAAATTTAAAATTCTTACAATCATAATGCAAAGATCGTTTTTCCCACACAAACATACCAAATTAAATCGCTTTGCGCCAATGGAGGACTCAACCAATCGATCCCAAATTTTGGGAGGTGGTTTTGGATCCCAGAATGAACCAATAAAAACATTTAAAAAAACGCGTTGTTCAATAATTTGCAGCCAGGCACAAAAACATTTATTTTACACTAATTTGTAAACCTTAGCTCAATTTGTCAATGACATTTGTCTTTTTTTTTCTCCCTATACTAAACTATTGATTATATTACAATTGATCACTTTCATTAATTACTACCACTTTCAGTTTTATCTTTCTACCGCTTGTCACATTAACCACCACCAATCACAAGAGACGCCAGCAGGCATATATTTATGACCAAGTTAACGCTTGCCACCGAGGACATTCCCACCCTCCGACGTCGTCGGATGGCTCGGGCTCGATTCCGGTGTGATATGATAAACAAATAAAACAAACCCATATTACTCTTCTGATTAGTGGAGCGCGCGCTTTGTGACGAATCCCCCCACTCCCAATCAAACACCCTCCGAGGGCCATAAACCTTGGCAGCGGAAGATAACTGCCGGAGCAAGTTGGTCTGTGGCGTGGTTTACCAGTCAGGGTGGTCGAACAGTGCTGGAAAGTTCCGAATACCTATCCCAGAATTTGCTGAAATCGTTCCCGGTGAGTACGCCCGTCGAACCCTTCTCTCTCGATGTGGCTGTCGGAAGTGTTTGGCGTGTTCTCAAATTGGATCGACTTCTTGCTTTAATCTGCTGTGAAACCCCTTAATTCGAAGGCGTCAATATCTACGTGTTGAACAGATTGGGAAATTCTCAGGAAAATCATTTTTTTCAAATTTTGGTGAATAAAGCTGAGGCCAAAAAATAAAATAGATGGAAGTTCATGTCGAACAATCATGTGTTTATAAAATTCACCGTTCAAAACATAAATATAATGAAAAATGTTACTATTCGATACTAGTGTAAAAATTCAACTTTTTGCAATTCCGTCGTGAAACTACTTACTTTTCCTGTCATTCATGAACGACGAAATAGCCTACTTTTCTGTACCAAAAATAACAGAATCGAATAGGGGAAATCTACCCTTTCCAATCAAACACCTATCTTCGTCATATGGAGAGTTTGATGCTCGATTAAAGCTCCAAAAATACTATTTGGGCTATAAACTTACCAGCAACAGCACCGCCTCGAGTAAGCACGCAAATGTATGCCACTTACTGGCCAAAAAGATCACATTTAATGCACTTTTGATCATAATTTGTATTTTGCGAGACCACTTCTCATCACTTTGTTGGCACACACAGTGACACACACGAGAATCCCTCAAACGCTTAATGAATATCGCCAAAATTAACTTTTCACTTTCGCTTACTTTTTCACGGCGCTTAAGATATGAAATTGCTTCCAACTACCGGCAACATGTTCTTTTGATCATTAGTAAGGCACTCACTTGAAGAATAATCCCGAAAAATGTAATAAATTAGCAAGCGCCATCAAAAAAACAAACGCGCCAAGTCGTTTGACGTTTCAATTTTCACTTTGCATTAAAATCGAAGGCTGAAGAAAACCGAGCGAGAGACGAAGGCAAAAAAGAACAAAGGCTGGCCGTTAACACCACCAGCAGCACAGCCAGCGATGCCAGGAAACTTTCCCTATAAATGCCACTTTTCGTGAGTGTTCGTTTGAACTGTCAGCGCAAATGGCAACACTCGACAGAGTGTTGGAAGAAAATACACTCAGAAAAAAGTACTGGCAAAATCCATAAGAACGTCTTATGACCTTTCGACATCAGGATTTTATTCGGATGTCATAAGATTTTCTTATGGCTGGGAGGGGAAATTTGACAAAGCCGTTAATTAAGATTTCCATTGAGTAATCTTATGACATTCATAGATGGAATTGTGTACAGAATATATGGCAATGCTCATGGAGATTATATTAATAAACTATGTTTTTTATACCCATTTTTTCTTATTTTTAATTGAATGAAAACAAAAATTTATTTAAATTTTAAACGTATATATTTTTAAATTATCGTAATATACCCAAAACTTCATTTCCTTCCGCTGCTCGTCGTCCCGTTGGTTTACGCAGCCTCCGGTTTAATCGTCTTTTGCTGGTGATTCGGCATGTTCTGCCGGATGGCCACCACCTTCGGCATGACCGCGTCAATCAAACTTAAACCTTCGACCGCTGCTCGGATCCGTCCTCACCGATGCTATTCTCCGGATCCTTCTGGAGGATGCTGGGGAGGGCCGCCGGCGGAACCAACTGCCATTGATATTACCTAAAATACCAAAACAAAATATTCAACTTTGAACCAAAACCCACGAAACACCCGCCACAGAATTTACCTGTGTCTTGGAGGTCGCGGTAAAACTCATAGCGGTGGCGGCAGCTTTGTGAAGTAGTTACCGGAACGAACTACGGGGCGATTTGGAGTAGCGAGCGTTTAAAATTGTCTGCTCGATCCGTCCTTTCGCCATCTTGAAATGTCAAAAAATTTCACACTAGCATCATACGCGAAAACCATTGAAAAATTACAGATGAATTCCATAAGAATTTCTTATGAAGTCCATAGTCTATCAACAGTGGACCAAATACATAAGTAAAGTTTAGTTATAACCATATGAATTTATAGTGACGGTCATAAGATTGTCTATGAAAATCGCGAGAGCCTAGTGGATACTCAAATCAGGCAGCTCATAAGATGTAGTCTTATGAAAATCTTACATTCTTTTTCCTCAGTGTAGAACTAAGCCCATGGCTTTCTACCTAAGGTACTCGCGATTGAGTGTGTAGTAGTGCGGTTGTCAAAATCGTTATCTCTGACTCTCTCACTCCACTGACACTGACATTGTTTATGTTTTGGTTTTCCTGGCACGGTCCATTGTTCGTTTGTTATTGTTTTGGTTTTAGTGGCACGGAGTCATGCACTCACACTAATGCAAAGGAAGATCGCGAGTACCTATGATATACAGCCTTGAACTAAGCCGATATTAGAAAAATGGGCGTGGCCCAATGCATTCGCCTCGATTAGAATACCCTTGGGAATTTTTTTTTTGTTAAATGCTTGGTAAAGAAATAGAATAACTTTTAGTGAAAGTGAAAATAAACAGAAATGTTCACAAAAACTTGCTCTACTCGTTGGTGTACTTGGTTTTAGTAAACTTCAAGGAGACTCTAGATTATCCAGCATCATTCAAACACGACCGCTTATTAGGATTAAAATGGGTAGATTTCCCCTAGCTCGGTGAACCTCGTTGGATAAATGTACGACTCGTGCTGAAAAAATCCTCTTTTTGCAACTTGTTGCATAAACTACTATTTTAGCACCCATTGCAGTGCTAAAACTAGAACTAATCAGCACCGGTATTTAGGGGTATTAAGGTGGTAGATGGTGTCTTTCACTCCTGGGGCAATAACTGCCAATGATGGCTCTGAATTTAGGATCTAGAAATAGTATATTGAAATAAAAAATAATCACTTTAGACTCTAGAAGTTTAGAGCAATTCTCTACGAAATCGGCCTTTTTTATGAATTTTATTTTTTGTATTTTTTAATTTTTTTAATCCGTCTGAATTTTGTTGGTACCTTTGGTATGTCCAAAGAATCCATTTTGCATCATTAGTTTGTCCATTTAACTTTCCTTACAAATTTGGCAGCTGTTCATACAGGAGGTCTGTTGAGTCTGTGGTAGCGTACGGTTCGTCAGGTAGAGCACGGTTGTTTATAACGCATTTTTTTGTGTGAAAAACTGAATTTGAGGTGTCGAATTTGTTCGCAAAAGATGCGCTAGTATCTCTTTTAGTGTTTCCATGTGAAATTTTCTTGATTTCCGTGTTAGTAGAAGTGTTTTGAGACGAATTTAGAAATTGTAAAAGTTGTCTTCTTCATCTTCTTGTGCCTTGTCGGTCGATCCGCGTTTCGTGACTCTTACGTAAACGTCAGTTTTTCTTGGCCCAGGAAAAGTCAGAAATGTCAGCTGCTGCTGCATGGGTTCACACCGTGCAATCAATGACAGATGTTTTTTGAGGACTTGTTTACAAACATAAAACGATTTTGCCGTCGCACGCCTCTTTTGTGCTATGTTTTGACTTGGGGAGGTGTTTATCGGGTGGTGATTTTTTTTCATTCGTATCAAGTCCGGTGTTCGAGAATACGCGAAAATATTAAAGTCCGGTTTGAAAGTTAGGAAAAATATTCGGGTTACATCCGACGGGAGTCATCGATCGAGTGGAAAAAGTGTTTCGAAAGGAAAAGTGATTTTGTTAAGGTTTTTTATTTGTTTTTTAATTTTAATTTTTTTTTATGTGCGTTTGAAATCACCACAGTGTACAGTGGTGCAACAGCAACATTCAAGCTATTAGCTGATTCTGGAAAAATATCGGTTTTCTCTGCAGTTCCGAAAATTGTGTAATTGAATCGATGATATCGCGAAGCCAGGAAAATTAGTGTTGGGGTTTCACGGAAAAAATATAAATCTTTTGGCCAAGGGAAATACGGTGGTATAGTACTGGCCAGGTATGTTGTGATACGTGATGCATTTTTGTGATGAATTTTGGACGTTGCTTGTCCGATTCCGGTCGTCAACTAAACGGTCATTGAGCGACGGTTCTGGCTGCACCATGGAGGCGTCCATGTTGCTCTTTATGAAGGCGCTCTATCTTCGACAGCGGAGATCATGCCGTTGTAATGGAATTTCCTCCGGAACTTTCAACCGTCTCCTCAATTCGATATGGAACGGAGAGGACTGCACAAAGATCAAGAGCCAGTATGAAGTGGTCAGGGGTGAATCAGATTTGAGGTAAGCCCGTTCTTTTTTAAGTTGCATCAGGGGGACACTTCATTGAATGTATAAAAAGGTGAGTAAATTCTTATTATTTCATTCTTAAAAACCGAACAGGTTGAAACTCCGAAGTTTATCTTATTTGAAAATTTATTTTTGGAGCCGTAGGAAGTTTTTTTTTGAAGAAATGAACTGTACTTGATATCAAATGTCAATCTTGCAATGCATAATGCATTTAAATTTAAAAAAATGTAGAATGTTTTTTATGAAAAATATTTATCTATTTTTTATCTATCAACAGAGAGCGAGTTGTGGCGCTTTAACCACGGCGAATAGTGCCCAGGGCATTCGTGGAAATACAATGTCCCATCCCCGAGGGTCCCGGAGCACCAAAACTTTTTTCATTTCTATAGAATCGTTTATTGACACGCTGACATTTAGCACAGACCATTAACGCGCGTTTTTGAATTTTTTGATTCGATTGTGAGTAGCGGGAACTCGCGGTAACTCTGCAACGTGTTTTTCGGAACCTTTTATTTGATATTTAATTTTTCATAAGTCCTTCTTTTATCATCGTTGATTGGAAGGCACGCCGCCGGTTTAGTTTGTTTAAGTTTTTGTTCTAATTTCATTACAATTGGTTCGTGGTGTCCTGTTTTCTTTTCGTTTATATTCGTTGATCGTAATAATTTATTCCAACTGGCGGTCTTATTATTAACTCATCTATTTATTTACTATTTTTGAAATTTGCTCGCGTTATCTAAATTGTACAAATAGTAAAAATATACTGATAAGTCCAGCCCATAGCACTACTGCTCGGTTGGCACGCGTTCGATTAACAAACTTTTTTAAATAATCAGTTAGTTATCTTTCCGCAGTCGGCTGCCTAAGATTTAAAATTTTCAACCGATAAACAAAATGCTCATGGTCACATCACTGCCACTCGTGAATCCTGACCTCATACCCATCTACTAACCCCCTCAAAACTCATGTGATACTTTGTCGGAGAAGCAGTCGATTGGGCGGTCTCTATCACTCAAGTATCGGACTAACATTCCCATCCACTTCCCCGTGACCCTACCACTGGTCGTGGCCGGCGCCGGTATTGATCAGCATGATAGGGGCCTTTGAGAAGTTGCAAAGCGAGGAAAGATAGCACCCACTCATCTTCCACGGCTCGTGGATATTACTTCTGGAGGTCCTGGTCAATAACGGAGTAGCAACTGCGGGTGGGCACCTATGCTTATGCTTATGCTTATGCTTAAATTTGGCAGCTGTCCATACAAAAATGATGTATGAAAATTCAAAATTTTGTATCTTTTGAACGAGTTTTTTGATCGATTCGGTGTCTTCGGCAAAATTGTAGGTATGAATAAGGACTACACTGAAAAAAATGAAATGTACACGGTAAAAATATTGGCGATTTTTAATTTACCATTTTTTCTTACCACAAGTTCTTCCAGGATGCTTTCTTCGGACTGGCTGCGCTTGTGTTCGATACGATTAGATTAGATTAGATTAAAATCAAATTTGCAATCAAAAAGTATCATAGTGAAATTTTGATAAAGTGCACCGTTTTCAATTGAAAACCATTTTCAGGTATTTTTTTTAATAAAGTCGCATTTTTTTTTAAATTAGTGCACATGTTTGCCCACCTTTGAAAACTAAAAAAAAAATTAAAAGCTGAAAAAATTCTCTATATTTTGCACTTTTGAACTTTGTTGATACGATGCTTAGTTGCTGAGATATTGCCATGCAAAGGTTAAAAAACATGAAAATTTATGTTTTCTAAGTCTCACCCAAACAAGCCACCATTTTCTAATGATATCTCAGCAACTAATGGTCCGATTTACAATGTTTGAATATGAAACATTCGTAAAGTTTTTCGATCTTTACGAAAACAATATTTTCAAAATTTGTAAATCAATACTAACATTTGAAAAGGGTGTAATATTGATTGATTGGCCCTTTTGAAATGTAAGTTTTGATTTAAAAATTTGAAAATACTGTTTTCAAAAAGGTCGGAAAATTTCACGAATGTTTCATATTTTAACATTGTAACTCGGTTGCTGAGATATCGGCATTAGAAAATGGTGGGTTGTTTGGGCGAGAAAACATTAATTCTCCCCTTCTTTTTCACAAGGTCCTTTGTACATAGGAAACCCATGGCACATTGATTGTTTTGAAAAAGTAATCAAGAAATTTCCTGTTATTAAACCTTAGCATGGCAATATCTCAGCAACTAAGAGTCGTATCAAGAATGTTCATAAATTAAAAATAAAATAGTTTCAAAAGAGTTACCTGAAAATGGCATTAACTTGAAAACGGTTCTTTTTATCATCATTTTACTTAAGAACGTTTTGATTGCAAATTTGATTTTACATCGAAAATGAAGTTAAATTTTGATGCGACCAAAATTTCATTTTTTTTAAATATCAGTAATAATTAAAATAAATTTTTGCACAGCCTGGAAATTTCAAAAAATTTGGCATTTGATGTTTCCTAAAATAAATTAAAAAATAAAAATTGTGTTTTTTGCAAATCAAGTTTTAGTGACAAAAAGTTAAATAGAAAAATTGTCATTATTTTCAAACGGATATATATTTTTTCCTACAGAAACTGTTTTTTACACCTTTGAGTATAAAATAAAATTGTCGGTCGATGTCCCATAGAGTTGCTCTGTTGTTATTGCGCTGATACTGGGTGGTTCGGGCACCAGGAATTAATTTTTATTTCGGTCTCGATTGCTGCCCGCCGGCAGTCGACCGTGAAGAGCCACCCTTCGAAGTAGTTGCGTCGTCCTCAATTCCAGTTGTTTCGCCGTCGTAGCCGGGAGTCAATCTGCTAAAACACGCCTCGCCGTGTCGTTCCGGGGAAAAAAGTGCGAAAGTCAGCCGTCTCAGCAAAAACCAAAAAAGAAAATAAGAGAAGAGGAAGAAAAAGCTCAGATTAGTCGCGTAGATCCAGAAAAGTAATCGTCCTATCTCTAGACGGCGAACGAGAGGTATCGTTTCGGGCGGATTTTCAGTTCATTTGGGTGTGAAATAAACGGGGATAGAGGTTCGTGAAAACAGATCGTAGGAAGGAAGAATCAAGGTGTGTTTTGTAGCGTATTTTAGTAAAAAAACAATTTGAAAGTAGATTTTGTTTCATTTAAAACTTGTTTCATCTAGTTTTTAAAGATTAAAAATATTTTGAACAATAATTCCCCAAACACACCGTGAAGCATAAAAGCGCGTGAGAGTCAAGAGTGTGCCTATTGCCCATCGTCAGGGGGGTGGGAAAGTTCATCTGGTGGAAAATCAGCACGTGGGAAAATTTGGTGGCGGAAGTGGTGTTGAAATTGAGCTTTTTTTTCCCTTTCTCTTGTGGCTTCTCCATTTCCAGCAACACTTCAACTCCCTTCTCAGACTGTTTTCCGTTCAGAGCCGTTCGGAACGGGCTATGAAATTAGAAGAGTCAAGTCAGCAACCACGATAATGCCAGGGGCGACAACACGGCCCAGAAGAAGAAGCAGCTTAACGGCCGTAATCTTCCTGATTACCGTCGGATTAGGGGCGAAAGTTGGCGATGCCGTCGACGGGACTGGCACTTCCAAGGAGGAAGTGCAGCAAGTGTCACCGTCGCAGAGATATTTTGACGCTGTTGCACCGGAAGGTGAGTCGGGAACTGCAAACACTTGTAACACTTGGTAATTTGTGTGGTTTTGTATAGCTTTAATCAACGATCCAGATCTTGGGATTTGAAACATATTTTAAAAATTTCCATGATGTAATTTCGGTCACAAGTACATAGCAGCAAATAGTTTTTTTTATACTCACTAAGAGTTAACAACCGTAATATGGGGCGAAACGGTACACATGGGGCGAATTGGGACAGCTGTTTTAGCCTTGTTACTGGACAACAATTGGGTAACGTAAACTGCGGTGACATTGACGGAATTTAAATTTATTTTTGGAATATTTTCTAACTGGTATGGTTTGTCTTAAGATTTTTATTTTCGAAACATGTACTGAGGTAGGCCACACATGGTGCGTGCACTATTTTTTGATAAAACATAGTTGCATTGAAAATCCATACTTTGAATTCCGGGGTGACTTTGTAAGTCATAGTTATTCTTGTCAAAATCAGATTTAACACTTCGTCTGCTGTGTGCTATCTTGTGACATAGACCATTTTGGTCGAAAATGAGTTAATGATGACGTTTTGCTATACTTAACAAACACTACAAGATGCTTTAACCCGATTTTGGAAACTCGCTTCCGTTTCCCGGATATTGCAATACACATTTGTGACATAGACCAATTTATCATTGACACACTTGTGACACGTCATACATGTTGTTGGAAAATGTGGAAAATTTTTCTTGTTTTTCACTAATTTATGTACACACATACTTTCTAAAGGCAATGCAATCTTTTGTTTATAAAAATATACTGGTTAAGTCGATTAAACCATTGATTTGAGCTTATTTTAGTTTGTATGGGAATTCTGTGCACACTTGTGACACGTAGTACAATTGAAACTTGGAGCGTTTGTTAAGCGATAGCAAACGAACCGATTGCTTCAAAAAAGTTTGGCTCTATCATTCAAAGTTTTGAAATTATTTACTAACAAACTTTGGGTAATTCTCCGCCATCTGACACAGCAGTTGCCCCGACCCCTCTTCGATTTGCGTGAAACTTTGTCCTAAGGGGTAACTTTTGTCCCTGATCACGAAACCGAGGTCCGTTTTTTTATATCTCGTGACGGAGGGGCGGTACGACCCCTTCCATTTTTGAACATGCGAAAAAAGAGGTGTTTTTCAATAATTTGCAGCCTGAAACGGTGATGAGATAGAAATTTGGTGTCAAAGGAACTTTTATGTAAAATTAGACGCCCGATTTGATGGCGTACTCAGAATTCCGAATAAACGTATTTTTCATCGAAAAAAAACACTAAAAAAGTTTAAAAAAATCCTCCCATTTTCCGTTACTCGACTGTAAACAAATTTGGAACATGTCATTTTATGGTAAATTTAATGTACTTTTCGAATCTACATTGTCCCAGAAGGGTCATTTTTTCATTTAGAACAAAATTTTTCATTTTAAAATTTCGTGTTTTTTCTAACTTTGCAGGGTTATTTTTTAGAGTGTAACAATGTTCTACAAAGTTGTAGAGCAGACAATTACAAAAAATTTGATATAAATACATAAGGGGTTTGCTTATAAACATAACGAGTTATCGCGATTTTACGAAAAAAAAGTTTTGAAAAAGTTGGTCGTCATCGATCATGGCCATTCATGGTCACCCGCGACAGACACGGACGACGAAACAAAGAGAAACGCAAAAAGTAACTTTTTCAAAACTTTTTTTCGTAAAATCGCGATAACTCGTAATGTTTATAAGCAAACCCCTTATGTCCATATATCAAAATTTTTGTAATTGTCTGCTCTACAACTTTGTATAACATTGTTACACACTAAAAAATAACCCTGCAAAATTAGAAAAAACACGAAATTTTAAAATGAAAAATTTTGTTCTAGATGAAAAAATGACCCTTCTGGGACAATGTAGATTCGAAAAGTACATTAAATTTCCCATAAAATGACATGTTCCAAAATTTTTTACAGTCGAGTAACGGAAAATGGGAGAATTTTTAAAACTTTTTTAGTGTTTTTTTCGATGAAAAATACGTTTATTCGGAATTCTGAGTACGCCATCAAATCGGGCGTCTAATTTTACATAAAAGTTCCTTTGACACCAAATTTCTATCTCATCACCATTTCAGGCTGCAAATTGTTGAAAAACACCTATTTTTTCGCATGTTCAAAAATGGAAGGGGTCGTACCGCCCCTCCATCACGAGATATCAAAAAATGGACCTCCGTTTCGTGATCAGGGACAAAAGTTACCCCTTAGGAATCTACCTTAAAAATCTAATTTCTAGCGCTTTTTAGCTAGAAACACTATTTCATGAAATCACAACTCAAAGTTTTCAAATATTTGGAGCGAGTTTTTGAAATATAGTTGCATTTTTTGGGTAAATTTCATATGAGACGAAGTTGTTTTTTAATGTTTTTTCATGGTTTTATGTTATGATTTTTGTTGTATGGTATTCAGCCTAATAAATTTTTTTTTTGTCCGCCTTGTGGGCAGATATTGGGATTAGTTCACCTCGACCGTCCTAGCGACTATCTTTTGTGATTCCCTGTTATACTCTTAAGGCTGCAATTTTTGCTCGAATCTTATTGAGAAGAATCAAGCTATCTGTTTACAGTCTTTTTCCAATGCACATATACACTGGTAGAGTGCTCCTGAACGCAGTGCGTTGAAGCGTGGTTGTGCGAAAGGAAGAATTCTCCTCTCGTGTTTTTTGAGTCCGAACACTCATCGTATCTGTTAGCGCATCTTCGGCTAGTTGGCCAGTCAACTATCTTCCGAAGTGCACAGATCAGCCGAAGCTAAGTAGTTGTAGTTGACCTAGCGAAGGAGAAATGAGCAACTTTTGAAGAATTGTTGTGGCTCGCAGGCTGTTGATGTCCAACTTCAAATGATGAGGACGGACGGGGACTGGAGCGGTCCCTGTTGGCTATTTTTAGATCTCTCCCCTTTGTCATCAGTTTTTTCGGCTCTCTCGTATTGACCCTACTGTCGTCAGTTGGCATTGGAGCTCTTCGCCGAGTAGTCCATTTTGACTAACTCGAGGTTTCTCCAAAGCGCAGACAGCAGGGAAAGAAAAACCTGTACTGATTTTGCGGGATGACCAAAGCTCCAAAGCTGCCACCCGAGGATTGAACCTCTGACCTTCCGCTTGTTAGGCGGATCCCGTAACCACTCGACCACGGGAGGTTGGCAGCCTAATAAATTAATAATATTAAAATAATTTTGAGTATTTAAAAGTGGTTGAAATTCAACGATATTTTTTCATATATAACCCTCTTACGCCCTTGGTAGCTCACGTGCTTCATAAATTTATAACTTCAATCTGTAATTTCTCGAATGCTTAGAAACAAATTCTTCTCACACAAACCTTTTTTTTTAATTTAATTATATCAGTTCAATTTCCATCCAACATATTCAAGGTAAAAAAAATCAAACAAATCTTTTTTTTTATCTTTTTTTCAAATGATATTTGAAAAAAAAATATTAAAAAAAAATGTCAAAAATAAAATAGTTTATATTCATTCCATAACAGCGTATGTTTTGTTGTCCAACATACAAGCAAACAATATTCCTAGTGGTGAATTCTTCAGAAATAAATATTATCTGAATTAAACCTTGACATGAAATTTACAGACAAGTGGATTAGTTCAATATGAACAGTAGATGGAAATTAATAAAATCAAATCAGGTTCTCCAATTATTATTTTTTGTATAATTTCAAAACATTAGTAACAAAAAGGTAGGAAAATATATGCTTCTGCTTGTAGTTCGGGAATTCCCGGGAAATTTACAAATTTCCCGGGAAACGGGAAAAAAAAAATTTCCGGAAAATCCCGGGAATTCCCGGAAATTTTTTTCCCGGGACGAGAAGTTGGACGCTCTAGTTTTACTTTATGCCCATTTTGAACAGCTTTTTGATAAAAATGAGCAAATTTCATTAAAATTGATACCATTTAAAATGAGTTTTTCTTACAGAAAAAACAAAAGTTGAATTTTTGAAGGTTGAAAATTTGGTTGGTTGAATATTACTTCTTTTCAAAAATGTGTAATAATGTAAACCTGATGAATATTTATCAAAAACTTATCAAAATTCATCATTTTCAGAGGTAAAACTAATCTTTTTTTTGACACAATAGGTATCATCATTTCCTGATGAATATTACCATAATTTTTTCTTTGTGTAAAAATGTGACACCACCAATTTTTCAAACTTTTTAATCAGCAAATATCCTCCCTCTTCTTCACCAATTAGAATTGTAAAAATTTTGTCTGCTAGATTTTTCCAGATTTTTAATCGATACTTTACCAGATTTTATATATTTTGACCTGGTTGCCCTGTCTGTATCCTTCCGGCAAAAGTGGTCAAAACTAGTTTTTAGAGGTGTTTTTGGACTTTTTCACTGATAGGTAACTCTTTCAAGTTCAAAAAATTAACTTTGAAACAAAAAAACAATCGTAAACATGCACCATAATCTGCTTGTGCCCAAAAATGAAACATTTGAAAAATTTATTGCCATAACAGATGTCTCAAGCCAACCCTTGATTTCTTAGCAGATTGCGGATAATTTTCTCTGAATCGACTATACTTCCATAGATATAGCCATACTAGTGTTTTACGTTCTATTATTAACCTATTCTTTCCTATTAAATTTTTGGTTTTATACAGATCCATAAATTTAACATCAAATCCCAGAAGGTCCCGGTGGCAAATTTTAAGACCGGATTTGTCTGATCACGCCTTCCGTCAGATGGGGAAGTAAATGTTGGCACCGGTCTAACCTAGAGGTTAGGTCGATAGCTCAGTACAGGTGTAGGAGTCGTCTCCCTGGGTCCTGTCCCGGTAGAGTCGCTGGTAGACAGTTGGACTAACAATCCAAAGGTCGTCAGTTCAAATCCCGGGGTGGATGGAAGCTAAGGTGTAAAAAGAGGTTTGCAATTGCCTCAACAATCAACATCAAGTTTCGAGTAGGAATCTCTTTATCGGGAACGCCAAGGCAATGCTGTAGAGCGAATAATTTGAATATTTTTGTCGGATTTCCATCATTTTGTTTGGAAGACTCTATTTCATCTCTTGGTAATATTAAATAGAGTTTTTTTTTCTGAAAATCGCAAATTTCACCGATTGAATATTTCGAATCGTACATCGTAATCTCCAAGTGAAATATTTTCCTTCCGTCATACCGTGCCGCGTACTCAAGGGGAATTACTAATTCGCTTTAATCGTCAAATGGGAAAAAATATTTTTACCGGAAATATTGCGGATTTTGTTGCAACATGAGAGTATTCCATTTCCACAAATCGGAGAAAAATATGAAATTTGCGGTGGCCTTATTTGCTGAATGGTATAAAAATCTTTTTTAAACAAGCTTTTACCTTAGAAATCTTCTTTGTAATGGATCAATAAAGATTAACACGAGTGTGACTCACGTAGATGACCAATAAAGTATTTGGTGGTGAAATTTTTAAAACTGATTAATTATTTCAATACAAACTTGTTATATTCTTGTGAAAATATTTCATTTGCTAACATTTTTTTCAGATCGAGAAAACTTCATCAAATACCACCTGGATAAAGCTTTAGAGGAACGGTACACGGACTACGTCAGCCGCACCCAAGCTGACTTTTCATTCGTCAATTATGGGGTAAGATTGTGTACCATTTAATAAACCATCTCACTAAACGCTGAAGGTGTCGTCATATTTTATTTTCACAATTGCTTCGGAAAAACCTCACCCACATTTCATTCATCTCACGCTTACACGAGAATATCATAAAGTTTGGCCCAATCAGATTAGTGGGGTCATCACCTTTTTATTACCCGTAAAACACGTACTCGAGTGCTGAACAAGAAACGATATGCTGGCTGAACGAGTGCTGACAGTGATAAGCATGAGTGACTTGTTATTAGTGATAAAGGAAGTAAATTATGGTTGAGGAAATTGGGAATTTACTAGTATACTCAAGGTGGATTTTTTCTCTATTTGGAATTTTCTTGAAATATAAAGGATCACACGACTCAAACCGGATGCCGATCAATGTCAATTTGTTCAAACGAACCAAAACTCTTTCTCACTTAAATTCAACGAAGGTAAATCGAACGCTTCATTGTGTCGGACGGTTTACCTTCTCGGAAAGCACTATCTAATAATGGCGCTGCTGGGCGACGACCCAAATCGTTTGCCGGTTCCGTTCCGTGGTGCTTCGTGTAACGAAATCTTAAATCGAACAGTTTAAAGCCAAGCCCCTCTGCACTCGTAACTGGTGGTTCAAAGAGGGACCCTCTGATGAACGGGAAATCCGGTGAAGTGAGCGCTGCAGGAAAGAGATTATTTGGAATCATTTGAATGTTCTTACACATTTTATGCTGTAGGGTAGGGTAGTCATCAATGAGACACTTTTGGTTTTCAACTTTCAACGATTTTTCTAATTTTTTCATCAGAATGTCTTAATGAGCTTTTAGTTGCATTATCTTTCTTTTAATGTGTTCTATCATTGACCAAAATATGAGATCGATCCAACATCTAAAGCCAGAGTTATTCAACTGTCTCATTGTAGACGCACTTGGCAGGAACAATGAGACAGCTGGGGAACAATGAGACACTCTACGAAAATCAACATTTTTCTAGCAAAACATCATGTTTTTGTATTGTTCCATTACAGGTGACTTGCCTTGAACATTTTAGAGCAATTTTGCCAACATGAAACTTTTAATAACAAAAGTTACACTAAAAAGTATTTAAATTTTGTAAAATCCATATATTAATACCAAATAACTTTGTATGTTTGGTTAAATGAAGTTTAAACTCTATAAATATGCCAAAATAGTAGTTTATGCAACAAGTTGCAAAAAGAGGATTTTTTCAGCACGAGTCGTACATTTATCCAACGAGGTTCACCGAGTTGGATAAATACGACGAGTGCTGAAAAAATCAAGTTTTGCAACGAGTTCCATACAACATTTTTTGCAATTTCGAAAAACACCCATTGAGTGAAATTTTAAGTCGAATTTTCATGTATTTTGTCAATAAATCGTTTAAATCAAAAAAATGTTGAAAAGTGTTACTTTTCGAAACAAGTGCTGAAAAGTTCAACTTTTCAGCACCCATTTCAGTGCTGAAAAGTAGAACTTTTCAGCATTTATTTTGAAAAGTGTTGCTATTCTATTCTGTTATTTTTGGTACAGAAAAGTAGGCTATTTCGTCGTTCAAGAATGACAGGAAAAGTAAGTAGTTTCACGATGGAATTGCAAAAATCTCTTTTAATTCATGTTTTGAAAGATTTCCATCGATTTTGAAAAGTTTATTGAAGAAAAATCAAAGTGTCTCATTGTTACCCATGGGCTGAAATGAGTGGGGAACAATGAGACAGTCCTGGATTCTGGGTGTATTTTAAATTTTGGCCAAATCTAATGAAAGGACATTGTAACCCAACTTAATCCCTATGGAACGTCGAAAGACATTTGAAGAAATATTAGTTTTGGTGTAAATGGCAGCCTACGAGCGAAAAAGTATTTTTTGTCCATGATTTACTTTTACACCCCAGAATCAAACATTTATGAATTACTTTTCAAGGGAGCGTCAATAACCAAAGCCACTTATATGGCAGACGTGTATCCAGTAGACACACCTTTCTCCCAAATATGAGCCTGATTGGTTGAAACTACGACTTATCACTCCTCCGTCCAAGCCTCCGAAACCGTTGCTTCGCTAATTTCAACTCGCTCGCATTTGGCCCCATTTCAACCAATCTTGATCGTTCTTGCAGCATTCGAACCGGTAGGATTTCAAGATTCATCTGAAATAAGAACGAACTTGATCCGACTAACCTGCTAGTCACACCGACTAAATTCGTCGAAGCAACTCTTTTAGGCGCTCGTTTTAGGGAACACGTCATGGCCAAATCAACAAGAAAGCATTAAAATTTGAATTCAACCATCCAAATTTAACTAATTTGGGGTCGCTGAACACGAATATGACACTTAGAATATTCCAAAGTATTCAGAAATCCAGAAATCCAAGATGGCGGCCAATATGGCGCCTGTAGTACATTGGGAATATATATTTGAGGGTGTAATAGTGATTCAACCACTCAAATCTAACTAATTTGAGGTCGCTGAACAAGAATATGACACTTAGAAAATCCCAAAGTATTCAGAAATCCAGAAATCCAAGATGGCGGCCAATATGGCGTCTGTAGTATATTGGGAATATTTTGTTGAGGTTGTAATAGTGATTCAACCACTCAAATGTAACTAATTTGGGGTCGCTGAACACGAATATGGAACTTAGAATATTCCAAAGTATTCAGAAATCCATAAATCCAAGATGGCGACCAATATGGCGCCTGTAGTATATTGGGAACATATATTTGAAGGTGTAATAGTGATTCAACCACTCAAATCTAACTAATTTGAGGTCGCTGAACACGAATATGACACTAAGAATATCCCAAAGTATTCCGATGTCAAGAATTTCAATATGGCGGCCAATATGGCGCCTGTAAAATATTGGGAATATTTATTTGAGGGAGTAATAGCCATTCAACCACTCAAATCCAACTAATTTGGGGTCGCTGAACACGAATATGTCACTTTGTAAATTCCAAAGTATTCTGCAATTCAGAAATCCAAGATGGCGGCCAATATGGGACCCTGTAGTATATTGGGAATATTTATATGAGGGTGTAACAGCCATTCAACCCCTCAAATCTAACTAATTTGGGGTCGCTGAACACGAATATGACACTTGGTATATTCCAAAGTATTATGAAATTCAGAAATCCAAGATGGCGGCCAATATGGAGCCTGTAGTATATTGGGAATATTTATATGAGGGTGTAATAGCCATTCAACCCCTCAAATCTAACTAATTTGAGGTCGCTGAACACGAATATGACGCTAAGAATATACCAAAGTATTCCGATGTCAAGAATTTCAATATGGCGGCCAATATGGCGCCTGTAAAATATTGGGAATATTTATTTGAGGGTGTAATAGCCATTCAACCACTCAAATCCAACTAATTTGGGGTCGCTGAACACGAATATGACACTTTGTAAATTCCAAAGTATTCTGAAATTCAGAAATCCAAGATGGCGGCCAATATGGAGCCTGTAGTATATTGGGAATATTTATATGAGGGTGTAATAGCCATTCAACCCCTCAAATCTAACTAATTTGGGGTCGCTGAACACGAATATGTCACTTTGTAAATTCCAAAGTATTCTGCAATTCAGAAATCCAAGATGGCGGCCAATATGGAGCCTGTAGTATATTGGGAATATTTATATGAGGGTGTAGCAGCCATTCAACCCCTCAAATCTAACTAATTTGGGATCGCTGAACATGAATATGACACTTGGTATGTTCCAAAGTATTCAGAAATTCAGAAATTCAAGATGGCGGCCAATATGGCACCTGTAGTATATTGGGAATATTTATTTGAGGTTGTAATAGTGATTCAACCACTCAAATGTAACTAATTTGGTGTCGCTGAACACGAATATGACACTAAGAATATCCCAAAGTATTCAGAAATCCAGAAAAAAAATAAAAATTATTCCCAACATACTACAGGCGCCATTTTGGCAGCCATCTTAGATTTCTGGATTTCTGAGTACTTTGGGATATTCTTAGTGTCATATTCGTGTTCAGTGACTTCAAAATATTTAGATTTAAGATGTTGAATTACTATTACAACCTCAAATCAATATTCCCAATATACTACAGGTGCCATATTGGCCGCCATCTTGGATTTCTGAATTTCAGAATACTTTGGAATATACCAAGTGTCATATTCATGTTCAGCGACCCCAAATAAGTAAGATTTGAGTGGTTGAATGGCTTTACAACCTCAAATAAATTTTCCCAATATTCTACAGGTGCCATATTGGTCGCCATATTGAAATTCTTGATATCGGAATACTTTGGGATATTCTAAGTGTCATATTCGTGTTCAGCGACCTCAAATCAGTTAGATTTGAGTGGTTGAATCACTATTACAACCTCAAATAAATATTCCCAAATACTACAGGCGCCATATTGGCCGCCACCATGGATTTCTGGATTTCGGAATACTTTGGAATAGTCTTAGTGTCATATTCGTGTTCAGCGACCTCAAATTAGATAGATTTGAGTGGTTGAATCACTATTACACCCTCAAATATATGTTCCCAATATTCTACAGGCGTCATGGATTTCTGGATTTCTGAATACTTTGGAATGTTAGAATATTCCTCATATTCATACCCCAAATTGGTTGGATCAATCAAATCAAATCAAATTATTCGCTCTACAGCATTGCCGTGGCGTTCTCGATTGCGAGATTCCTACTCGAAACTAGGTGTTCGAAGGCTTGATTGTTGAGGCAATTGCAAACCTCTTTTACACCTTAGCTTCCATCCACCCGGGATTCGAACTGACGACCTTTGGATTGTTAGTCCAACTGCCTACCAGCGACTCCACCGAGACAGGACCCAGGGAGACGATTCCTACACCTGGACTGAGCTAACGACCTAACCTTTTTAGGTTAGTCCGGGGCCAACATTTACTTCCCGTCCGACGGAAGGCGTGATCAGACAAATCTCGTCTCGAAAAATGCCATCGGGACCGTCTGGGATCGAACCCAGGCCGACTGGGTGAGAGTTAACCACGCTTACCCCTACACCACGGTCCCGGCATATTGGTTGGATTTGAGTGGTTGAATGGCTTTACAACCTCAAATAAATATTCCCAATATACTACAGGCGCCATATTGGCAACCATCTAGGATTTCTGGATTTCTGAATACTTTGGGATATGCTTAGTGCCATATTCGTGTTCAGCGAACTCAAATTAGTAAGATTTGAGTGGTTGAATCACTATTACAACCTCAAATAAATACTCCCAATATTCTACAGGCGTCATATTAGCCGCCATCTTGAATTTCTGGATTTCTGAATACTTTGGAATATTCTTAGTGTCATATTCGTGTTCAGCGACCTCAAATCAGTTAGATTTGAGTGGTTGAATCACTATTACAACCTCAAATAAATATTCCCAATATACTACAGGCGCCATATTGGCAACCATCTTGGATTTCTAGATTTCTGAATACTTTGGGATATTCTTAGTGTCATATTCGTGTTCAGCGACACCAAATTAGTTACATTTGAGTGGTTGAATCACTATTACAACCTCAATAAAATATTCCCAATATACTACAGGTGCCATATAGGCCGCCATATTGGATTTCTGAATTTCATAATACTTTGGAATATACCAAGTGTCATATTCATGTTCAAATAAGTAAGATTTGAGTGGTTGAATGGCTTTTACACTCTCAAATAAATATTCCCAAAATTCTACAGGCGTCATATTGGCAACCATCTTGGATTTCTAGATTTCTGAATACTTTGGAATATTCTAAGTGTCATATTCGTGTTCAGCGACCTCAAATCAGTTAGATTTGAGTGGTTGAATCACTATTACAACTTCAAATAAATATTCCCAATATACTACAGGCGCCATATTGGCCGCCATCTTGGATTTCTAGATTTCTGAATCCTTTGGAATATTCTAAGTGTCATATTCGTGTTCAGCGACCCCAAATTAGTTAAATTTGAGTGGTTAAATGGCTATTACACCCTCATATAAATATTCCCAATATACTACAGGCGCCATATTGGCCGCCATCTTGGATTTCTGGATTTCTGAATACTTTGGGATTTTCTAAGTGTCATATTCTTGTTCAGCGACCTCAAATTAGTTGGATTTGAGTGGTTGAATCACTATTACAACCTCAAATATATGTTCCCAATATTTTACAGGCGCCATATTGGCCGCCATCTTGGATTTCTGAATTTCTGAACACTTTGGAATATACAAAGTGTCATATTCGTGTTCAGCGACCCCAAATCAGTTGGATTTGAGTGGTTGAATGGCTTTACAATCTCAAATAAATACTCCCAATATACTACAGGCGCCATATTGGCCGCCATCTTGGATTTCTGGATTTCTGAATACTTTGGAACTTTCTAAGTGTCATATTCTTGTTCAGCGACCTCAAATTAGTTAGATTTGAGTGGTTGAATCACTATTACACCCTCAAATATATGTTCCCAATATAGTACAGGTGCCGTATTGGTCGCCATCTTTGATTTCTGGATTTCTGAATACTTTGGAATATTCTAAGTGTCATATTCGTGTTCAGCGACCCCAAATTAGTTACATTTGAGTGGTTGAATCACTATTACAACCTCAAAAAAATATTCCCAATATACTACAGGCGCCATATTGGCCGCCATCTTGGATTTCTGGATTTCTGAATACTTTGGGATTTTCTAAGTGTCATATTCTTGTTCAGCGACCTCAAATTAGTTGGATTTGAGTGGTTGAATCACTATTACACCCTCAAATATATGTTCCCAATATTTTACAGGGGCCATATTGGCCGCCATCTTGGATTTCTGAATTTCTGAATACTTTGGGATTTTCTAAGTGTCATATTCTTGTTCAGCGACCTCAAATTAGTTAGATTTGAGTGGTTGAATCACTATTACACCCTCAAATATATGTTCCCAATATAGTACAGGCGCCATATTGGTCGCCATCTTTGATTTCTGGATTTCTGAATACTTTGGAATATTCTGAGTGTCATATTCGTGTTCAGCGACCCCAAATTAGTTAAATTTGAATGGTTAATTTCAAATTTTAATGCTTTCTTGTTGATTTGGCCATGGTGTGTTCCCTAAAACGAGCGCCTAAAAAGAGTTGCTTCGACGAATTTAGTCGGTGTTACTAGCAGGTAAGTCTGATCAGGTTCGTTCTTGTTTTAGATGAATCTTGAAATCCTACCGGTTCAAATTCTGCAAGAACGATCAAGATTGGTTGAAATGGAGTCAAATGCGAGTGAGTTGAATTTAGCGAAGCAACTGTTTCGGAGGCTTGGTCGTCCGTGTAAGTGAAATATGCCTTGGACGGAGGAGTGTTATGAGAGCCATTTTATCATTGTTCCCCGTGTCTCATTGATGACTACTCTACCCTACATTTATAATGATTAAACAAATCATGTGCCGGGACCGTGGTGTAGGGGTAAGCGTGGTTGCCTCTCACCCAGTCGGCCTGCGTTCGATCCCAGATGGTCCCGGTGGCAACTTTTGAGACGAGATTTGTCTGATCACGCCTTCTGTCGGACGGGGAAGTAAATGTTGTCCCCGGTCTAACCTGGAGGTTAGATCGATAGCTCAGTCTAGGTGTAGGAGTCGTCTCCCTGGGTCCTGCCTCGGTGGAGTCGCTGGTAGGCAGTTGGACTCACAATCCAAAGGTCGTCAGTTCGAATCCCGTGATGGATGTAAGCTTAGGTGTAAAAAGAGGTTTGCAATTGCCTCAACAGTCAAGCCTTCGAACACCTAGTTTCGAGTAGGATTTTCGCAATCGAGAACGCCAAGGCAATGCTGTAGAGTGAATAGTTTGATTTTTAAACAAATCATGTTTAAATATTTTTAGAAAACAGATAGGGGAAATATGCCCATTTAAGCCTAATAAGCGGTCGTGTTTGAATGATGCTGGATAATCTGGATTGTTCCTTGAAATTCACTAAAACCAAGTACACCAACGAGTAGAGCAACTTTTTGTGAACATTTCTTTTTATTTTCACTTTTATTAAATGTTATGCTATTGCTTTTAGCAAGCATTTTAAAAAATATTTCAAAAATGCATTCTAATCAGTCGAGTGCATTGAGCCACGCCCATTTTTCTATTTTCAGCTAAGTTCTTTTTTTCTTCCAGCGCTCTTTTGGGTCTGCTTAGTGCTGCCAAAATTGATGAAATTTTAAGCGAACACTCACGAAAAGTAGCATTCATAGCGAAAGTTTCCTGGTAGCTTGTTCACTCTAACAGGCGCTGCACCAGCATGTTGGTGGTTTTGGGGCCACCCTTTGTTCTTTATTTGCCTTCGCTCCTCGCTCGGTTTTCTTCAGCCTTCTATTGGAATGTGTAGTCAAAATTGAAACGTCAAAAGACTTAGCGCGTTTGTTTTTTTGTTTGTGCTTGCTAATTATTTACATTTTTCTGGATTATTTTTCAAGTGAGTGACTAAGTAATGGTCAAAAGAACATGTTGCCGGTAGTTGGAAGCAATTTTATATCTTAAGCGCATTGAAATCGTTGGCGCGAGTGAAAAGATATTGATGTCGACTTTCGTTAAGCAGTTAACCTCTGATCTTGCGTGTGTTTGTGTGTACCACCAAAATGATAAGAAATGGTCTCACTAAATAGAAATTATGATCAAAAATGCATTAAATTTGATCTTTTTGGCCAGTAAATGGCATAAATGTGCGTGCTTACTCGAGGCGGTGCTGTTGCTGGTAAGTTTATAGCTTAAAAAGTATTTTTGGAGCTTTAATCGAGCATCAAACTCCCCATATGACGAAGATAGGTGTTTGATTAGAATGGGTATATTTCCCCTATGTTTTTTATGTGATGGACATGCTCAGGGGGCTTTACATCAATTGATATTTTAGTTGAATAAACTTTTTAAAGCGATTGTAAATTATTCAGAATACATTAATATTATTTCTACTTAAAAAAAATATTTATTTTCAATGATCTCTGAAGTTTTCAACAGTCATTTTGAATTTTATGTATTTAAATCGTATATCTTTTTTAAACTTGAAATCGAAAGATTTCCTCATCAGCCCAGTCCATTTTCCCCAAGTACCAGCAGCACAGTTTTTCTTGGCCCCCATTCAGCACGTTCGACGGCATTATCCCCATTTTACGATCTTGCACAATCCTGGCTTTGGAGAAGCATCTTCCCCACACATCTCCAAAGTCCACAAGTCCTTCATTCTGCCAGTATTGAAAAGCGCTTAATATTCAATAAAAGGCGATGAAGTGGAAAGCTTCCCCATTTTCCAAAGGCCCCCGTCCGATATCTCGTGGGGTGGGTTTGACAAAATCGACCAAGACGCGGTCACTTTTCCGGGGGGTGGGGCTGTCGTCCTTTTTAATGATTCAGACGTTTAAATGGCCAAGTTGCAACAGGGTGTTAACTTTATTGACGAAACGCAGACGGGGTTCAAAATTAGATTTACTGTTGGCTGGATGGGCGAAGTGTCGTCATCTTGATTAAAATTTGTTAATGATGTTTATTGCTGCACGTGTTTTGAATGATAAAAGCTAATTTTGATTGAATTAATTTTGTGAGCAACCTCCGAAAAGCGAACAATCTTCTCCAACAGTAATTGCCAGCGAACTTCATTCAAAAACCATTCAATCAATACCGACTGACAGACAGTCACCCTCCGCTTGAACACCAATCCATTCATTACTGCTCGCACAGCTCAGCTACAGTCTCTTCTCTAATGATAAAACATGGTGCAGCAGTTCTATTGAGACAGTGAGCCCGGAAGGAAATTGAAAAACGATATCGTTAATTTTCTACCCCCCAGGATGTACAGGAGGAGGGGCGGGGGTGAGCTTCCTTTGAGCAAGGCAAAACTGAACCGGGGCTTGATTAATTCTGCAAGTCACGTCCTGGTGCGATACGACGACGACAAGGAGCTAGAGTTGCGAAAATGTGTCAACTGCATAACTAACTGCAGTTTGATGCATTCCGGGAAATTCGGCAACGACCTGGGAGGGGAAACTGTTTGGACTGCGTTGAAACGTTGAGTCTCCTTTTGAAAGCATTATTAAAATATTTATTTTTGGATGATTATGATAAAAGGTTTATTTTTCAAATTCAAAAATAGTGACAAAAAACTGATGAAAGTGTAGTTTAATTGGAATTTTAAACAAACAAATCCTTTTCACATGGTCGACTAGATTTTGAAGTTCTTCAGACTAAAAGATCTCCAACTGAATTTGTTCTCAAAATTTGAAATCATCACTTAAACTTGCATCACCATCAATAGCTACCGTAAATTTCAAGACATTCGAGTACTTTTAATCTGTTTCTTCGTGCAAAACACCACTCCGTACTCGACTCTGCAGCTGGGACGACTTCCACGAGGCTTCCGAAGCAAACACACAGCCATTGTTGCAAGGATCTCCGACCGTCCTCCCGCGCGGATCATGTCTCCTCTAGCTTGCGGGGCAAAATTAATTTATATTTAAATTTTCATATCAATTTCCCTTCTTGTTCAGTTCACCGGCCACTTTATTCAATCTTCTCCTCGGTGAGGGTGCTTCTCCTCGGGGGTTGTTCCGGAGCCAGGGTGAGGCCACCAGTTCCGCAAGAAGATGAAGTTTGAAGAAAATGTTTCCCTTTAGTCGGAGATGGATTGCGTTGGAGGAGGGAGAGAGGGTATTGCTCGGGGCACCTTCGAGACACTTTGAAATGGCAAGACAGTTCCCCCCGTCCCCCTTGGGTGGCACGATCCAACTCTCGGAGACCGTTTAGCGGAAATGGGTCCAATGTTCGGCAATTTTCCATCCGGTGGTGGTGTGCTGCTTCCTCAATGGGGGAACTAAGGTCGCCTCGTGGATTGGCCAGATTTTAATGAAGCGTACAAATTGGTTGTGCTTTGTTCGATGGTGAGGTTGGCGTTCTGAAAGGAACCATACGTGGAACTGGACGAAGGCATGAGGTTAACAACCACAACAGAGAATACTCACACGCATACACAAACGCATGGTGATTCGTTTTGTCTCAAACGACTTACGTTTTCAGAAATCTAGGGTAGTCTTGGGCTTATACAATTTTGAAATGTTGTGAGAAACTTGACATTTCAAATTATTTATTTTTTTAGTTGCTCATGCATTACAATTTTTACCTAAAAAGGCATTTGATTATAACTGCTTCTATTTGCTTGAATGTCTTGAGTTTAAAATTTGGAAAATATTTTTATCAGAAAACATGTCATTCATGTTTCAATTTTTAAATTTGAAACTCTGATCAAAAAATATAAAATGTGAAATTTCATGTAATGGTTTCACTATTTTGCTTCGCTTAGAGACGGTGATTTAAGCGGATTGAAGGCTGGATTTCACCAAGTCGACCATGTGAAAAGACATCATGATATTATAAATTTTCCAATTATTCACTAAACAGCTTCCCTATTCAGCAACTAACGGTTAAATTTTCAAACTTAAGAATATTTGTGAAACGTTTTAATCCCTTTAGAACAAAATTTAACTATGAGAATTTTGAAATCAAGACTAACATTTCAAAAGGATCGTAACATTTTCAATGACAAATGTTTTTGACTTCCTCACTATACTGAGAAAAGGCTATAAAATCACTCGAAAAACGAACTTTTTAGTTAAACCTCCTAGACCTACCTTCATTTGTACGTATCGACTTAGAATCACCAGCTGAGCAAATGTCTGTATGTTTGGCTGTATGTAGACATGTGTACCAAATCAATGTCACTGGAATATCTTGTCACAAGCTTAACCGATTTTGGCCGAAATAGTTTTAATCGATCCGTCTTAACGTCCCCTAAGTTGCTATTAAATTCATGCAGTTTTATCATGTTTTCAAAAAGTTATGTTTAAAATACTGTTTCATATTAAATTAAAATTATGGTAAAAAGGGCGGTTTTTTCATGAAACCATCACATGTTATATATTTTTAGAAAGCATATAAGAAGACCTTTTAGGTGGAGTAAGAATTTTCAAGATTTCACTTACCTATCTTAAATTACAAGCGTTTTAAAAAATGGTCTGAATTCGCATAACCTCAACTCGTCGGCCGTAGAGGGTGCCGTGTAGAGGGATGCAATTTTCCTCAAAGACCGTGTCTGTATAATCTTGACAAAAAGTCTGTAGAAAGTCTGTTTTTTTTTACTCGTCATTTATTTTTATTAGGACCTCTTAGGTGCTGCGATCACGTTAGGGGACATCCATAAACAATGTGGACACTTTAGGGGATTGTAATCACTCTATAAATGAGAGTAAGGCACCAACCACCTAAAAGGTGGATTAAGTAACGTTTTTTAGTTAAAATAAATTGTATCAATTGTAATTGTATCATTGCTGAAATATAGCTATGGGACCATCCATAAACCACGTGGACTCTTTAGGGGGCGGGGTTATGACGATTGTCCACGCTCCATACAAAAAGTTTTTTTTTGTATGAACAATTGTCCACGAAGGGGGGGGGGGTTGAGATTTCCAAAAAAGTGTCCACGTGGTTTGTGGATGGTCCCTATTTAAAGTCAGCAATTAAAAAAAACGGATGCCACACTTCTTTTAACAAATCGGCTCAAAATTTTGGCGAAGACGTGGGTCGATTTGTTAACACTGGAGCGCCCAACGTATGTCCAACTTACACGGACGCCCAAGCCTCCCAAAAAAGGTGGAACGGTAACTTCAACTCGCTGGTTCGCGAGCCTAACTCAACCAATCAAGATGATTCTTCTTTCCAGTGATTTGTTAGGATGTCTAGATGAATCTAGAACTTTGCAGAACTTGATTTGATCAAATCTGTAAATTCTGCGACCGAAAACATCGTTCCACCTTGATTTTTTTTTCGTATAGACAGCTGCCAATGTTGTATGGAGCCTTGCATGAGCATGAGCATGAGCATGAGCATGGTTGACTGCCAATGAGCTGCTACTCCGTTATTGACGGATCAGCTGAAGTTAAACAATGAATCAAAAATGATCAGTGGGAGCCAACCATCCGTTCACTGTTTAACCTCTGAAGATCCCTACTTTATTAGTCAATACCGGCGCCCTCCCAAGAAGCCTGCAGTTCAACGAAAGGGAGGAATGTTAGTCCGATAGTTGAAGTTGCAGACTCATCAAGCACACAGTTTTTCGCTATATACTTGTTGATACCGCTTGAGACCGTTGAATCCACAGCATCTCCTTCAAGCATCACGTGATTATTATTTTGGCAAAAAAATAAAACCTTATTTGAAAAATTTAAACACAGTCCACCCGACGCCGTGCCTTCCGATCAACGATGATATAGGAAGGGCTTTGAAAATCACAAAACATCACTTTTCACTCTGAATATTTTTTTACGACCACGTGCTCCCTTTGCCAATTATGCACTGATGACGCTGCATTTTCAGAGGGTAATCTTCTCCTCGCAGCACACAATTCCCGACAAAAATGCGAAACAAAAGGCACACACAAAAAAAAATCACTTTTCACTCCGAATATTTTTTTACGACCACGCACTCCCTTAGCCAATTATGCATTCACCCGAACAGCGACATAAAAGAGACGGAAAATAACACGAAAAAACAGGACTGCGCGTCTACACAGGCACCGCACTACTCAATGTTGTATGGAGCCTTGCATGGAAAAAAAACAATGACAAAAAATCGAAGCTGTCGTGCTATCTTGTCGCATGTAGATTTTTGACGTTTCGAGAATAACGCGTTTTAATGTTTGACCTTCAATAAACAAAAACTAGCGCATGCAATGTAAACAATAACAAACACGTTGTGTTTGGTTGACCATTCTATGCATTATCCCGAAGTTTGGTTGCATTTGATTGCTGAGTTTCGAGTTATAGTTGCAAATGTTTACGGTTGTCGGGCTTGTACATGTGTCAAATTGCTGCTGACTTAATTCCCTTCGGGCAGTTGTCACACTTACATCAATTTGTCAATTTGGGTGTGTCAAGATAGCACGACAAGGTTGAAACTTCTTTCATATGAAAAGTGACAGCAATCCAGGGAGTTTTGTCGGGTTTTTATTGAATATTTTAGCAATGAGATCGAATTTTGGGAATCAGTGAAGGTCAAAAGCATTGAGAGCTGCACAAAATGGCGTTCTTAATTCAATTTGGTCCAAAATTCTCGTGCGACAAGTTAGCACTTCAGTGACGAAAATATATTTTTTTGGTCATGAGGAAAAACATAAAAAAAATAAAAATAAAATTGTCATGGAATTTTCTGATATCGTGGATAATTATTCAGTAGTATTTTTTAACATTATATAATTAATAAAACAGATTAATAACTCCAAAATAATTTTCCTAAATTTTCCCCAAATTGCACTTCAGATTCTATTGATCTGCTAGTGTATCTTCGCCCCTAATGCTGAGCTACTGCTCAACTATTTTGTGCAAAAGCACAAAATTTGCCTTCTATTCTCAACCGGGGTGGAAAAAATGGGAAACCTTCCGGGATGATGCACTGGCTGTTCCGAATCCGGCGAAGGAAAACTTGTTTGACACGGTGTGGTTTTATGCCTTCCTTCTGTTCAAGTGACTCTAGTATGTGTGTGTGTGTGTGTGTGTGTGTGTGTGTGTTTTTTTTTTTTTTTTTTTTTTTTACAAGGTCGGAATCTGCTACCAGACACCTGAGAATTCATTCCTCAGGTAGTGTGGGGTTGGGAAAACAAAAAAAGAGTTTTCCCGACCCACTAAACCAGTCCTTGAACGCCGTGCCCTTGTCCCCCCCGGGACCACCTTTCGGTATAACTTCGGGGGGAGGCGTTGCATTTTCTGCACTAGTCTACTTACAGGATCCATGCCGGCTGCTAGAACCATTTCCTGTCCTACATACATATGAGTCCATGCGAGGGTTTAACCGCGCCCAAGAATCGCGTTGCTTTTGATCGGCTAGTCATATGCAGCCCTCTCCTTGGACCATCGAGACGTGTACCGATTTGGTAGAGCCAACCGTCATAACGTGCTCTCCTTCACAGCCACACTCGTGGGTTCTCGACTCCTGTGACCATCGAGACGTGTACCGATTTGGTAGAGCCGACCATCATAACGTGCTCTCCTTCACAGCCACACTCGTGGGTTTTCGACTAGGCTCCTAGTCGTTCCTCCTCTGATCGTCTCTCCATTTCCGCTGGAGAGCCGAAGTGATCTGCGTCACCGCTCCGACGACCGCATTCCACTTGGCGATGTCGCTGCACATTCTTCGCACCACATTATCCGGGCTGGTGTCCGCTCCGATAATGGCCAGCATTTCGCTTCGCGCTGCCTCGAAGCGAGGGCAGGCGAACACCACGTGCTCCGGTGTTTCCTCGCAATCGACGCAGTCCGGACAGAGAGGAGACTCTGCATGTCCAAACCTGTGCAGGTACTTCCTGAAGCAGCCATGGCCCGACAGGAACTGTGTGAGGTGGAAGGTGACCTCTCCATGCCTTCTGCTCACCCACGTGGATACGGACGGGATAAGCCGATGCGTCCATCTGCCTTTCTCCGTGGTGTCCCACTCACGTTGCCACCTTGCCAGCGATTCGGCTCTCGCAGCTTCCCGGATACCTCTCGTGCCTCTCCGGGTGTAGCGCACGGTGTCCTCCTCCAGTGTGATGCCGATGGGGATCATTCCGGCTATGACGCCAACTGCTTCAGACGAAATGGTCCTGTACGCGCTTGCAACCCGCATGGCCATCAGTCTCTGCGTTCTGTCGAGCAGCGCTCGATTTCGCTTCGTCCCCAGCGCCGTCCACCATACCGGTCCGCCGTACCTAAGTATGGACGTCGCGACACTTGCCAAGAGGCGGCGCCTACTGCTCCTGGGTCCAGCGTTGTTCGGCATCATCCTCGACAGTGCCATGATCGCCTTAGCCGCCTTCTCGCAGGCGTAATCGACGTGGCTGTTGAAGTTCAGCCGGTCATCCACCATCACCCCGAGGTACTTGAGCGCTCTCTTCGAGTGCACGACGTGTTCTCCAACGTGTATCTGGGCCTGCTGCACCTTCTTGTGGTTACTAACCAGCACCATCTCCGTCTTGTGGTGAGCGATCCGCAGCTTCACCTCGAGCATCCAGTTCTCGATCATTGCGATTGCCTCCATAGCCAGCACTTCGACCTCCTCGACATTTTCGCCGGTTACCGTCAGCACTATGTCGTCTGCAAAGCCAACAATCTCTACGCCGTTGGGTAGTCCCAGTGTCAACACTCCGTCATACATTCCATTCCACAGTGCTGAACCCAGAATGGATCCCTGCGGAACTCCCGCGGTAACAACAACGGTTTTTTGTCCATCGGCAGTGTCGTAGACCAGCACGCGGTTCTCGAAGTAGCTCTTCAAGATCCTGCACAAATAGTCAGGCACCTTCATTTTGTGCAGCGCTGCTGCTATGGCCGCCCAGCTCGCACTGTTGAACGCGTTCTTGACGTCAATCGTGACTATTGCGCAGCAACGGTTCCCCCTGCGTTTTTTCCTCCGCGCTTTTTTTTTTTATTTTTTTTTTAATTTATATTTATTCAAATTTCTTTTCCATGTACATTCATTCAGTTAAAATATTATTGAGTGTCCAATCACAAACGATGACTTTTCACCTCAATTTTAAGTACTAGCAACTTTCATTTATTCATGAAATATTGTAGCTTTCGCTATTCAGTGATTTCAAATGTAGGAGGTCCTACATGTACAAAAGGGAAAAGGGATACCTTAAAACTAACTTATAAACTATATAAAGAGCGGATCAATGCAGCTGAAGACTGCAATGATTTTTGTCGAAATGCATCAATTATCTTATTGGACATAACATCCAAAGTGTCAACTTCGGCTAATTGATGAAGTTCACTGGTGCTGAACCAGGGAGGAAGTTTCAGAATCATTTTCAGAATTTTGTTCTGAATCCTCTGAAGTTTTTTTCCTGGTTAAGCAACAGCTTGTCCAGATCGGCACAGCATAAAGCATGGCAGGTCTGAAAATTTGTTTATAAATTAACAGTTTATTCTTGAGACAAAGTCTAGAATTCCTGTTTATAAGTGGATACAAACATTTAATATATTTGTTACATTTAACCTGGATACTTTCAATGTGATCCTTGTAAGTAAGGTTTTTGTCAAAACCAAGTCCAAGATATTTCACTTGATCCTCCCACTTTAAATTTACCTCATTCATCTTTATAATGTGATGACTTTTTGGTTTAAGAAAATCTGCCCTTGGTTTGTGAGGGAAAATAATAAGTTGAGTTTTTGCAGCATTTGGAGTAATTTTCCATTCTTTCAAATAAGAATTGAAAATATCCAAGCTTTTTTGTAATCTTCTTGTGATGACACGAAGGCTTCTACCTTTGGCGGAGATGCTTGTGTCATCAGCAAAAAGTGATTTCTGACATCCTGGGGGCAAATCAGGCAAGTCAGAAGTAAAAATATTGTATAAAATTGGACCCAAAATGCTTCCTTGAGGGACGCCAGCACGTACAGGTAGTTGATCAGATTTGCTATTCTGATAACATACCTGCAGAGTACGATCCGTCAAATAATTTTGAATAATTTTCACGATATAAATCGGAAAATTAAACCTTTTCAATTTCGCAATCAAACCTTTATGCCAAACACTGTCAAATGCTTTTTCTATGTCTAGAAGAGCAGCGCCAGTAGAATAGCCCTCAGATTTGTTGCTTCGAATTAAATTTGAAACTCTCAACAACTGATGAGTAGTTGAATGCCCAAGGCGAAATCCAAACTGCTCATTAGCGAAAATTGAATTTTCATTAATGTGCGTCATCATTCTATTAAGAATTATTCTTTCGAATAATTTACTAATAGATGAAAGCAAACTAATGGGCCGATAGCTTGAGGCTTCAGCAGGATTTTTATCCGGTTTCAAAATCGGAATTACTTTGGCATTTTTCCAACTACTGGGAAAATATGCCAAATCAAAACATTTGTTGAAAATTTTGACCAAGCAACTTAAAGTTGCTTCTGGTAATTTTTTAATTAAAATGTAAAAAATGCCATCCTCACCAGGGGCTTTCATATTTTTAAATTTTTTGATAATAAATTTTATTTCATTCAGATCCGTATTAAAAACTTCATCTGATGAAAATTCTTGTTCAACAATATTCTGAAATTCTATTGAAATTTGATTTTCAATAGGACTCAAAACATTCAAGTTGAAATTATGAGCACTCTCAAACTGCTGAGCAAGTTTTTGAGCTTTTTCCCCATTAGTTAATAGAATATTATCACCATCTTTTAAAGAAGGGATGGGTTTTTGAGGTTTCTTAAGAACCTTTGAAAGTTTCTAAAAAGGTTTGGAATAAGGTTTAATTTGTTCGACATCTCTTGCGAACTTTTTTCCTCCGCGCTTCGTCGGCTTTCTCGACCACTTTCCGGATGGCGTCCACCGTGGATCTCCCTTTACGGAAGCCAAACTGCCTCGCTGCTAAGCCATGCTCGCTCTCCGTGTACTTGGTCAGCCGGTTAAGGATGATCCGTTCCAGAAGCTTTCCGAGGGTGTCCAGCAAACATATAGGCCTATACGATGATGGGTCCCCGGTGGTTTGCCTGGCTTCGGCAGCAACACGAGCTTTTGAACCTTCCACGGGTCGGGAAGTGTCCTTCGTCCAGGCATTTCTGCAGGACTGTTCGAAACCTGTCCGGGAATGCTAGAACCGCCGATTTCAGGGCGAAATTCGGGATTCCATCCGGGCCGGGAGCTTTCTTCACCTTCAATCTCTTCGCTACTGCCACAAGTTCCTCGTTGGTGATCAGATGACCTTCGGCGTTGCTACCCCCTTCGTCGTTGTACGGTGTAGGAGGCCATGTCGTTGGGTCATGTCTTGGGAAGAGCCCTTCCACAATGACCTTCAGCTTGTCGGGACACGATTCAGCCACCATCGATGGGCCTCTGATCTTCGCCATCGCTACACGATATGCGCTCCCCCAAGGGTTCTGGCGCTGAGGCAACTTGCCCGAAGGGTACCGAGTTCTTCATTCCACCAGTAGGCTGGACGACGACAGTTCCTTGGCTCCAGTCTCCGCGGCATGGTTGTGTCGCATGCTGTCACCAGTTGTGCTGTTAGCACGTCGGCACTCAAGTCTTGGGGACCATCACACCAATGGAGCGCTTCCACGAAGAGACCCTCGTCGAAGTACTGCAGCTTCCATTTCCTTCCGTAGGACCGGCTGCTCCTATCTGGTACAGGGGCTCGTCTCCCGATGCTGTACCGGATCGCTTGGTGATCGCTATGGGTATAGTCCTCACTCACCCTCCAGTTCATGTCGGCCGCCAGTCGCGGGCTACAGAACGTAACGTCGATAATGGACTCACGACCGTCTTTGCGGAAGGTACTGCTGGTTCCGCGATTCGCCAGCCTAACGTCTAGCTTTGCCAGAGCTTCCATTAGGCTATGCCCCCTAGCATTGGTGCATCTGCTACCCCACTCGACCGCCCACGCGTTGAAGTCACCTCCGATAACGATCGTCTCGTCCGATCAGTTCATCGGTCAGACTATCCAGCATCTGCTGAAACTGCTCCAAGGTCCATCTTGGGGGAGCATAGCAGCTACAGAAGAAGGTTCCGTTTACTTTGGCGATCACGAATCCTTCAAACGCCCTCGAGACCACTTCCTGTATGGGGTACCGCCCCATCACGTGTATCGCCGCCATTCTTGCTGTATCCGCGGCCCAGTTTCCGTTGTCGTGTGGAACTCGGTACGGTTCTGCAATAATTGCCACGTCACACCCCGTCTCCGCGGTCGACTGCCACAGCAGTTGCTGTGCAGTGTCGCAGTGATTGAGGTTCACCTGGGACACCTCCATTACTTTTTGCCCGAGGCCAGCTTCTTGTACGATCGGGACCGTCGCAATTTCTCGCCTGGTGGCCGAAACCCATACAGCGGAAACACCTCGTCATCTGCTGGGTCACTCGAGGAACAGGCCTCAGTGGACACACCGACCACCCTACTTTGACCTTGCCGGTTTCCAGCAGCTTAGACGCCGAAGGCGTCGATAGTCGGATCGACGCAATTTGCGTGCCGCCGTAGGCTTTCCTCAACCGGATTGCCATCGGTGTCGTACGGTCATCCAGAAGAACGATCAGCGCATCTTCTAGCTCTTCCTCCGTCGTGATCTCGTCCAGGTTCCTGCACTCGATCGTTGTCTCCGGTGATAGCGCTCTTACCTTCGACTCGTAGCCTACGGCTTTCTCGACGAGGGACTTAAAAGCTGAGCTCTTGACCGCGGGATCCTTCTTCAGCTCAAAAGCATCGCTCCGGTTTGGGTGCGCCTGGTTTTAACCACGTTCTCGCCAAGCTCCTTGAGTTCCGGATCGGTTCGTACTTTCCGGAGGAGGTCTGCGTACGAAACACCTTCCTTCACCTCGACCACCAAAGCCTCGCCTTTGTTACGCTCCCTGCGAAACTTGGGTTTTGGGTGTCCTCGTTCTGCTTCCCTTTTTCTTCCGCTTCTTCTTCTTGACCTTCTCCCATTCCTTCTCCTTCCCTGGGGTTGGTTCTGGTTCCTTCGCCGGGTCCGGACTGTCTCCATTCCCCTGCTTCTGCTTCTTTGCGTCCTCCTCCTCTCCAGGCGTTTCCCTGTCCCTTTTAGAGCTTGGGCCGGGCGGCGTTTTCGGTTCTTTCTCCCGTAGCGCTTCCTCCTCCAGTTTTGCATTCAGCGTTTCTTCGGCTCTTTCAGCTCTGAGCTTCAGTGAATTCCGCGTCACCACCAGCGAGTTGTTTTCGCGCTCTGCGGCATTCATGGCTGCCTTGACTCCATTCACCATCTGCTTGATTCTGGTGTGGACGTTGTTTTTGTCCTTGATGAAATCAAAGAGTTCGTTGACCCTCCTCCTGACCTCCTGTAACGCGGTCCTTCCAAGCAGGACTCCGTCCTGAGGGGTACTGCCGGCGAAGTTCAACAAGGATGACTTGGGAGTCTCCTCTCCAATTACTCCTATCTGCTGACTCGAAGCAGCCGCCTGGTTCAACACTGGGGATCTCAACACCTTCCCGCTTCCACGGAACGCGCTCGCCACTCCGCCTGCTGTGTCGCCGCCGTTTGACTCGCCTCCTGCCATTTCGACGTTTGCGTCCTCTTCTACCTCCGTGTTTTCCGATGCTTGGGGCGCATCGGGACCCTTTTGTTGGTTTGTTTCACTTGTCTTCATTATGAATCCCACGAGTCGCTAGGGAAATACGGTCCGCTGCGCCAGTGTTCTGCCGTGACGCAGTAAGGGCAAATTACGTGTGGGGTTCGCCCCTGTGCCCCACAGGCTCCGTTATCGACTGGGAATTTGTTGAACCCCCCCAGCCATGCATCCCTCGACACGGGTCGCATCACATCTTGGATTCGGGGTTTGGTGAGGTTTTGGGCTAAAACACTTATAGCGGCGTTCGATCGCTTGACAGAGGTGTTTACGGACCCATGTGGTTTTTTCGAAGAAATTAAACAGTGCCCTTGTTCAATTCCGCCACGTCCTAGACATCCTCCCGCTGCTGGTCCGGGGGCGATGCAATGAATGTATGCAATCGCCGACAGCTATCCGCCTACTGCAACCCGCCCGGTAGCTGGCAGCTAAGCTCCGCAGGGACCCTCACCTGTCCCCACGGTTCACGGGTGTGTGTGTGTGTGTGTGTGTGTGTGTGTGTGTGTGTGTGTGTGTGTGTGTGTGTGTGTGTGTGTGTGTGTGTTTACGGTGCCGACAATATTGACAAGCTTGTTAGCACTCGCTGCTTGTGGATATGTGTGTGTGGGGGTGGTGCAACTTGTTCTTCGTGCATCATCTCCGGTTTCGGATGCTGCTCGAATGATCATGTATTGATTGATGATTCGAGAGGGCAGGCGAAATTGAAACATTCGGGCCAAAGGTTCCAGTGTGGTGACATCGAGCTTGCACAAACGAACAAGTTGATTGTCAGCAGAAAATCATCAATTAAATTTTGCTGCACCAGTGACTTGGTTTTGGAATTGTCGTTTTGGTTCGTGCAGATGCTTTCTTCAGATGTGTAAGTTATGACAAAAACTCAATCAATCAAATTAATGATTCGCAACTGGAATTTAAATTGATTGGGTAAAGTTGGGTTGAAAAAATCTTTTCATAAGGAACTTCTTAAACATTACGATCCATTACAAACATAGAAAAACATAAAATATAACTCCATCATTCAGCATATTTCATATTGCCCACATGATGCCTCACGTGTTACAACAGTTTCTCATGCTTTGCTTCTGTTTTTCATGTTTTTCTGCCACCCACTTGACACACTGACACCCAAACCGAAAGGAACCTACACCCGATCGAATCGCATCAACACCAACACCAACAACACCACCCGCGTGGTCATCCTCAAACAACCTGCCAAGTGTGGTGCGGCTGATGTTCGACACGGCCGATCATCGTAGTGACGTTTACATCAACTATGTCAAGTACTCGCTGGTTTGCTACAGTTCCGGCTGCATCGATCCGGCCGACATTGGAAACATCTGTTGCCCGTTTTAATTAATCTCCAATTTATATCACAAACATACAAGCATAGATTCATTGGCAATGCGAAATGACCAGCGCTTTCAAGCTTTCGTTTTTCACTGTTGGTTGGTGGTACTAATTGATTGAATGAGCAAAAAATTTGCTCTGCCTGTCCGATGCTTTTTAGAATCAAATTTAGCAAACAGTGACTGTGCGATAGGGTGTCCTGTAGTTTAACGGGATTTTTTAAAATATAGATTATGTTCATTGAATTTTAATAATATTTTAAACTGAGCTCAAACTTGCAGGAATGGGTTATTCCACCTCAAACGTATTCGCACTCAAAATCAAAATTTTCTGACAAAACTAAAATTTTGACAAACTTTCTCTTTTGAAATGTTTGTCTTGATTTGAAAATTTTGAAAATTTTATTTTAGAGAAGATCAGGAAATTTCACGAATGTTCCATGATTTAACATTGTAAATCGGACCATTAGTTGCTGAGATATCGACGTTATAAAATGGTGGGTTGTTTGGGTAAGACTTAGAAAACATCAATTTTCCTGTTTTTAAATCTTTGCATGGCAATATCTCAGCAACTAAGGGTCATATCAAGCAAAATAAATAGAATTTTCGCAGCTTTTCGATTTTTTTTTTCAAAGGTGGGCAAACATGTGCATTTATTTAAAAAAATAAAAATTGCGACTGTTTTCAAAAAAGTTACCTAAAAATGTCTATGACTAGAAAACGGTGCACCTAATCAAAATTTCATTGAAGTACTTTTTGATTTCAAATTTGATTTCGAAAAATTAAGCTTAAAACAAGTTTAAAACAAAAACTAACTTAATCCACCCATGTGGTTGGGGCCTTCCTCACTCATTACCAGCAATGGCTGTACACAAATTTCATCTATTTTTTAGATCCAGAATAAAAAAGTACATGAATATTCCTTAAGTGGCCATATCTCAAGGCAAGGTTGCCAGATCGCCAATGTTTTGGACTCATTGGAAAAGTCTTTTGATAACCTAATCAACAATGGGTTGGATGGTGGGTTCAGACATAGTTTACATACATTTAAGTGAGATCTGGCTTCCAAAAAGTACCTCAATATCACTTAAATGGCCATATCTCAAGACAGGGTTGCCAGATCGTCAATGTTTTGGACTCGTTGGAAAGGTCTTTTGATAACCTAACCAACAATGGGTCGGATGGTGGATCCGGACATAGTTTACATACATTTAAGTGAGATCCGGCTTCCAAAAAGTACATCAATATCACTTAAGTGGCTATATCTCAAGACAGGGTTGCCAGATCGTCAATGTTTTGGACTCTTTGGAAAGGTCTTTTGATAACCTAACCAACGATGGGTCGGATGATGGATCCGGACATAGTTTACATACATTTAAGTGAGATCCGGCTTCCAAAAAGTACATCAATATCACTTAAGTGGCTATATCTCAAGACAGGGTTGCCAGATCGTCAATGTTTTGGACTCGTTGGAAAGGTCTTTTGATAACCTAACCAACAATGGGTCGGATGGTGCATCCGGACATAGTTTACATACATTTAAGTGAGATCCGGCTTCCAAAAAGTACATCAATATCACTTAAGTGGCCATATCTCAAGACAGGGTTGCCAGATCGTCAATGTTTTGGACTCGTTGGAAAGGTCTTTTGATAACCTAACCAACAATGGGTCGGATGGTGCATCCGCACATAGTTTACATACATTTAAGTGAGATCCGGCTTCCAAAAAGTACATCAATATCACTTAAGTGGCCATATCTCAAGACAGGGTTGCCAGATCGTCAATGTTTTGGACTCGTTGGAAAGGTCTTTTGACCAACAATGGGTCGGATGGTGGATCCGGACATAGTTTACATACATTTAAGCGAGATCTGGCTTCCAAAAAGTACATCAATATCACTTAAGTGGCCATATCTCAAGACAGGGTTGCCAGATCGTCAATGTTTTGGACTCGTTGGAAAGGTCTTTTGATAACCTAACCAACAATGGGTCGGATGGTGGATCCGGACATAGTTTACATACATTTAAGTGAGATCCGGCTTCCAAAAAGTACATCAATATCACTTAAGTGGCTATATCTCAAGACAGGGTTGCCAGATCGTCAATGTTTTGGACTCGTTGGAAAGGTCTTTTGATAACCTAACCAACAATGGGTCGGATGGTGCATCCGGACATAGTTTACATACATTTAAGTGAGATCCGGCTTCCAAAAAGTACATCAATATCACTTAAGTGGCCATATCTCAAGACAGGGTTGCCAGATCGTCAATGTTTTGGACTCGTTGGAAAGGTCTTTTAATAACCTAACCAACAATGGGTCGGATGGTGCATCCGGACATAGTTTACATACATTTAAGTGAGATCCGGCTTCCAAAAAGTACATCAATATCACTTAAGTGGCCATATCTCAAGACAGGGTTGCCAGATCGTCAATGTTTTGGACTCGTTGGAAAGGTCTTTTGATAACCTAACCAACAATGGGTCGGATGGTGGATCCGGACATAGTTTACATACATTTAAGTGAGATCCGGCTTCCAAAAAGTACATCAATATCACTTAAGTGGCTATATCTCAAGACAGGTTTGCCAGATCGTCAATGTTTTGGACTCGTTGGAAAGGTCTTTTGATAACCTAACCAACAATGGGTCGGATGGTGCATCCGGACATAGTTTACATACATTTAAGTGAGATCCGGCTTCCAAAAAGTACATCAATATCACTTAAGTGGCCATATCTCAAGACAGGGTTGCCAGATCGTCAATGTTTTGGACTCGTTGGAAAGGTCTTTTGATAACCTAACCAACAATGGGTCGGATGGTGGATCCGGACATAGTTTACATACATTTAAGTGAGATCCTGCTTCCAAAAAGTACATCAATATCACTTAAGTGGCTATATCTCAAGACAGGGTTGCCAGATCGTCAATGTTTTGGACTCGTTGGAAAGGTCTTTTGATAACCTAACCAACAATGGGTCGGATGGTGGATCCGGACATAGTTTACATACATTTAAGTGAGATCCGGCTTCCAAAAAGTACATCAATATCACTTAAGTGGCCATATCTCAAGACAGGGTTGCCAGATCGTCAATGTTTTGGACTCGTTGGAAAGATCTTTTGATAACCTAACTAACAATGTGTCGGATGGTGGATCCGGACATAGTTTACATACATTTAAGTGAGATCCGGCTTCCAAGAAGTACATCAATATCACTTAAGTGGCCATATCTCAAGACATGGTTGCCAGATCGTCAATGTTTTGGACTCTTTGGAAAGGTCTTTTGATAACCTAACCAACAATGGGTCGGATGGTGGATCCGGACATAGTTTACATACATTTAAGTGAGATCCGGCTTCTAAAAAGTACATCAATATCACTTAAGTGACCATATCTCGAGGCAGAGTTGCCAGATCTTCAATGTTTTGGGCTCGTTGGAAAGGTCTTTTGATAACCTAACCAACGATGGGTCGGATGATGGACCCGGACATAGTTTGCATACATTTAAGTGAGATCCGGATATAAGTGAAAACACATTTTTATACATAACTTTTGAACTACTTATCGAAACTTCAATCTGTATAAAACTCGATCTATGGGACCCTAAACCAAGTCGAATGCAACAGGTTCGGGTCAAATCGGTTCAGCCAGTGCCGAGAAACATGAGCTAGTTTGTTGGTCACATACATACATACACACACACATACACACACACATACACACAGACATTTGTTCAGTTTTCGATTCTGAGTCGATATGTATACATGAAGGTGGGTCTACGACGTTTTTATACAAAGTTCATTTTTAGAGCAGGATTATAGCCTTACCTCAGTGAGGAAGGCAAAACATCTTCTAAGGAAACAAAATAAATAAATTTTGTTAAGGACATCCTATCGCTGAAGCACGGTGCCTTCCGGAGAAAGGGTCAAAGTATAAATTTGTAATTGATTCGAAAATTTCCACCAGCCTGAATACGCTCTGCTCCACCACGCTGGTCCATTGCTAATTGCCAATCACTGCTGCCGCCACATTTGAACTTTTTGCGGTCGATGAATCGCAACTTCACTCGTGCCGTACCACTAGCCACCCACACCAAACTTTCACACGTCACACCAAGCTCATGATGGTCATCGGAAAATAATTATTTGTTGCTCACACGACCTTCAACCCCGTCCACGAAATTATGAAAGGTTATGTTTGTTTTTTTTTTTTTTTTCGCGCGTTCTGACACTTGCAGGAACCGGTGGAACCGCCGGCCAATTTCACCACCAACCTGCTGAATCACTTCCACACCAGCTACGGGCTGACCGACCGGGACGTGTACGACCTGGTACTCGCGCACGGCGTCGTGTGCTTTCCCCAGGGCTGGTGCTTCGATCCGGATGACGTGGGCACTGTTTGCTGCCCGTTCTAACAGCACGAGAGAAGGATCAGAAACAATGACATTACAGTGCAGTGTATGTAACCGGGCACACGTACAGGATTGTAGCAAATAATAATGATAATGATAATAATGTGGTGGTGGGGGTAGAGTTGGGTTTAGGAATGTTTGTACAAATTATGCTTCCAGCTATCGGTTATCAATGAAGTCAAAATACCGAACAATGGCTATGTAATGATGACCATAAGGGATTAGTTATGATTAAATATTATTATTTGGTAAGATAATAAGTTTGCTTTTGCAGCCGATATTCCCTAGGGCAATCTCCGAAATCCTTAACTCCGGAAAGTTGTTTCATCTCGTTCCATGTGGAAGCTTGGTAATGGGATATTGCAATAGTACACAATTCAGTGGTTCTTTAGATTTTCGCGTTTTTTAAATTTGTGTTTTTGACTTCCTCACCTTACTGAGGAAAGGTTATAAATCATTCAAAAAATGAACTTCTTAATAAGACCTTCACGTATACACATCGGCTCAGGATCAAATTCTGAGCAAATGTCTATGTGTGTGGGGGGATGGTGATCAAAAAATTGTCACTTGATTATCTCCCGGCTATATTACCGAGTATGACATTATGTATATCGAGATAAGATTTTTAGATCGATTTGGTGTCTATTTTGGTGTATGAATATTCATACAAAATAGTTATAGTTAAAAAAATACTCATTTCTTCCCCAAAATTTTCTCTCTGTGACTTTGAAAATCTGACCAATAGTTTATGAGTCACAGCCTCACTAAGTGTCACTCAATTGGCCTTTTTTAAATTGATGATATCTCAAAAACTATTGGTTCAATTTTCATTGTTAAAAATCAAACTTTTGTGAAATTTTCTGATCTCTTTAATAAAAATACCTACAACATAGAGAGGGTACGTAGACCAGTTTTGTATGATCGTGTAAAATGGCTCTTTGGATCAGCTGTTAAAAGTAACTGTATAATTTTTAAATTTAAGGGCTATGTGAACATTTTTAGAACTTGTTTATTAAAAACGAATGATTTATCCAAATTCTTATCCTGAATATGCGGAAAATGAAAAATCTATTTTATTGAAACAATTCTCAAGTATAAATGTACCTGATATCAGTAAATTATGGCAAATATTTCACCAAACATTTTTTGACATAAGTTATCAGACGTTCAAACTTTTCTAAAGTGGAACACTGGAATGACAGTAAAAGTCAGAACTTTTCTGCACTTATAAACTACGCACCTCGGAATTCAAACTCAGATCATTTGGCCCACAAGCTTATGTGAGCTTCAAGTTTGGCCCGCCACTCAAAAACTTTGAACACCCTTGACATAGAGAGTAGGACATAGGGAAAAACTTTCATCCAAAACAAAAAATGCAATATTACTGTCATGTTTCAAGTCCAAAATTTAAAAATTCTAATAATTATTTTACAAAAACTTTTTCTTTATCATTACAGTTATGCTTCTGTGATCAAGTTCAAAAAAATTTAAAAGCTCTGTATACATTTTTTGATTACATATGTCGATACCTTAGGATCGATCCCACAAAAAAAAATCAAATCAAATGAAAGGACTTATATTCATAGATTTGTAGACGAATGGACGATGTAAACTCATGAGCAGTTTTTTTAAATCGAACTTTTTTTTATTTGCCTTAAACTTTGTAGAGACCATTTTATTGACCAAAGAAACTTGATCTTTCCGGTAAAAATATTACCATAATTCAAATCAGTAACTAACTTTTGAAAAATGCATTTTCAAATGTAAGTTTTGAAAATAAAATCTATAGTAATATTATTATAGAAAGATTCATAACGTTTCACCTTTGTTTCATTTTTTCTACATGGAAATTGGATCAATACTTGTTGAGACATCGGCATTTCAAAGGTGAGTGATAACAAAAAAATCATATCGTTCCTGTTTTTGTGGCATTTTGTGGTTTTTATTACCAGGGTAATTCTCTACCAACTCACACGAAATCAGGAAAAGTTGCCCCGACCCCTCTTCGATTTGCGTGAAACTTTGTCTCGTGACGGAGGGTCGGTACGACCCCTTCCATGTTTGAACATGCGACAAATGAGGTGTTTTTCAAAAAAATGCAGCCTAAAACAGTGAAGAGATAGAAATTTGGTGTCAAAAGGACTTTTATGTAAAATTAGACGCCCGATTTGATAGCGTACGAAGAATTCCGAAAAAAACGTATTTTTCATTGAAAAAAACACTAAAAATGTTTAAAAAATTCTCTCATTTTCCGTTACTCGACTGTAAAAAATTTGGGAACATGTCATTTTATGGGAAATTTAATGTACTTTTCGAATCTACATTGACCCAGAAGGGTAATTTTTTCATTTAGAACAAAAATTTTCATTTTAAAATTTCGTGTTTTTTCTAACTTTGCAGGGTTATTTTTTAGAGTGTAATTTTTTACAGTCGAGTTACGGAAAATGGGAGAATTTTTTAAACATTTTTAGTGTTTTTTTTCGATGAAAAATAAGTTTTTTTCGGAATTCTGAGTACGCCATCAAATCAGGCGTCTCATTTTACATAAAAGTCCCTTTGACACCAAATTTCTATCTCTTCACCGTTTTAGGCTGCTTTTTTCAAAAACACCTCATTTGTCGCATGTTCAAACATGGAAGGGGTCGTACCGACCCTCCGTCACGAGATATCAAAAAACGGACTTCGGATTCGTGATCAGGGACAAAAATTACCCCTTAGAAAGTTTCACGCGGGGCAACTGCTGTGTGAGTTGGCGGAGAATTACCCACCAACTAAAAGTCTTTCTAGGACAAATTAAAAAAAAAACTATCTTAACTCTTCGAAAATAATTTGTTCAAACTTGGGCAATCATGGGGTTTTCGTTTTAGTAACTCAAACATAATCAAAAATGGGTTATTTTTGGCTTCCTCACGTCACTGAGGAAAGGCTATATAATCACTGGAAAAAAAAACTTATTTTGACCTCCTAGACCACCCGTAAACATATCGACTCAGAATCAAATTCTGAGCAACTATCTGTGTGTGTGGGGGGATGTTGATAGAAAAAATGTGCACTAGATAATCTCGGCACTGGCTCAACCGATTTTGTCTGTTTTGGTGTCATTCGATCCGTCTTGGGGTCTCATAAGTCACTATTGAAAATCATAGAGTTGAGTTAAGTACTTCAAAAGTTATGCTTAACACTCAAACGCATGGGTAGTCATTTGACCTCTACTTTTTTCTTAAAAATTTCATAACTTTTGGTAGAATTGACCAATTTGGATGCTTCTGGTTGCAAAAGACTCGGATTTGTCTATATTTTTAACTGTCAGATGGGGGGCAAATATGGTCCACTTTTACCTGAGATATTCCGGATACCGTTGGGGTACCTCGGCCCTCCTATTTGGGATTTTGGTCAATATAACAAAATTTATTCCACAAAACAAAGCCGGAAATGATGCAAAACTTCAAGACATCATCTGTATTATGCATAGATACATGACATGGTCAAGTCCTACGGGACACCGGAGCCGGTTCCAGTTGGGCACCAATCGACATCAGCTCAGTGAACCGTTTCCGGTTGGAACCTGCTCCGGTGCCCGAAGGACTTGACCATGTCATGTATCTATGCAAGATGATGTATTATGATGATGTCTTGAAGTTTCGATCATTTCCGGCTTTGTTTTGTGGAATAAATTTTGTTATATTGACCAAAATCCCAAATAGGAAGGCCGAGGTACCCCAATGGAATCCGGAATATCTCCGGCAAAAGTGGACCATTTTTGTCCCCCATCTGACAGTTAAAAATATAAACAAATCTGGATCTTTTGCAACCGGAAGCATCCAAATTGGTCAATGCTATCAAAAGTTATGAAATTTTTAAGAAAAAAAAAATAGAGGTCAGATGACTACCCGAGCGTTTGAGTGTTAAAAAAACGATTTAAGCGAAAGTCCGGAAGATTGTAAAAAGGGTGGTTTTTGTAAGAAAACCCGTCATGTCATACATTTTCACAAAGGTATTTAAAAGACCTTTCTAACGAGCCCAAAACATTTAGGATCTGACAAACTTATCAAAAGTTATGATAAGTATCACTTAAGAGCGAGTTTTTCACCGATGTGTAACAGGTCGTATCAAGGTGCTCCGATTTGGATGAAACTTTCAGGGTTTGTTTGTCTATACATGAGATGAACTCATGCCAAATATGAGCCCTCTACGACAAAGGGAAGTGGGGTAAAACGGGCATTGAAGTTTGAGGTCCAAAAAACATGAAAAATCTCATAGTTTGACGATTTTTCTAGAACAAACATTTTACAACGTTAGTTTTTGCCCTGTAGGCCGCCATAGCGGCATTTTTTGGTCTCAATTTTGTCATATTCGGAATCCTCGGACAATTTCACGTAAGTTAGAAATATTGGAGTTGTAAATTTGATTTGAAAAATTGCCGTTTAAAATGAATTAAAATATTTTTTAACAATTTGTTGGATTGGGGGTAAAACAGGTTTTCACCTACTTGATACAGCATTTGACGTATTGGTCATAGGGTTAATAAGATCTTTTTCTTGTTTTCAAAAATGTTTTATTTAATTATTTTTTAAAGAAATATTTCAACTCCAATACTTCTAACTAACGTGAAATTGTCCGAGGATTCCGAATATGACAAAATTGAGACCAAAAAGTGCCGTCTTCTCGGTCTACAGGGCAAAAACTAACGTTGTAAAATGTTTGTTCTAGAAAAACCGTAAAACTATGAGAAAAACTGCGATTGGCCAAAAAGTTAGTACCGTAGGCTTATAGTCCATGAAATTCCCTAACTTTTGACCTAAGGGAGTATGGGTGTTTGAGGCTGTTGGGAAAAGTTATTAAGGTTTTAAAAAAATCCATTTTTAACAGTAATTTGCAAAAGCTATGAGAAAAAGTCAAACCAATCCTGGATGTCTATAGCACATTTTGAAGGGCTTCAAAAGACCTTTCGAATGCATCTAAGAGAGTTGGAATTGATGAAGTTTTACGGAAATGCTAGCAATTTTAAGATTTTTCATGTTTTTTGGACCTCAAACTTCAATGCCCGTTTTACCCCACTTCCCTTTGTCGTAGAGGGCTCATATTTGGCATGAGTTCATCTCATGTATAGACAAACAAACCCTGAAAGTTTCATCCAAATCGGAGCACCTCGATACGACCTCTAGAACAAACCGAGCAGAATCTACAAATACTGCCTCTTAAGTGTTATTTATGCACTTTTTTCAGGCCGGATCTCAGATATTTTGATGAAAACGTTGTCAGGATTTATCATGTGGCCTGTCGTTTAATAGGTAATCAAAAGACCTTTCCAACGAGTCCACCCTTTTGTGCACTCTATTACGATTTAAATAAGAAGAAGGCACCAAGCACCTAAGGGTGGATCAAGTAACGTATTAAATATAACTACACTGTATGGCAGGGATGCCACTTGGTTTTTTGAAATCTCTGTAAAAAAGTCTGTGTATGTCTGTGCATTTGTCTAAAATTCAAATATATCAATTCACAGTCATTGAAATCCATCAGAAATCGCGTTTTTAAGCATTTGAAGTCTAACGAAATAAGTTTCGACGAAAAAGATTACAAACAATTAATTCAATGAAGTTTTTTAAATGTCTGTGTACCTCAAAAAATGTCTGGCACAAGCTCAAAAGTCTGTGAAACACAGACAAATCTGTGTATCTGGCATCCCTGCTGTATGGATACTGTATTGAAGATTGTATGGAGACTGATATGGGCAAAACAATTATGTAAAATGGCTTCTTTAGTCATAGAGAAGCCTCCAGGAAAGTTTCATTCAAAACAAAACAAAAATACAAATCCAATCCATTTTTGGATTTCGTGAAAAATTGCTCACTATATGTACGGCAACTATAACGATACCAATAAACTAAACTTTTTTTCTACACAGAACATCACTGCCAAGTTAAAACGATCCGTCTACTCAAGGTCTTGGGATCATACAACAAGTGTGCATCTCACAAGTAGGTCACTGCCCCCTACTGGCCATTGCGGCTGCATTTGTTGGTTGTAGTTAGATCTTTGTGATTCAATCCCTCGCACCATTATCAGCTTGAACTTCCGGGGGCACGTTATGCACCGCTGTATCAATGAACGATGAAACGAAGTTTGGAACAAAATGTAAAAAAAAACATTTTTTAATTTGTTTTTGTAATTTCATAGTTATAGAGCAGTAACTGTCCATTTGTATTTTAGACTTTTTTGTTTGAAAACTTTTTATTTCAGAAAACCGTGCCATGTATACAAACCGCGCCTCCTTCACATGATGACCATTAACCATTCCTACACCAATACATGCCGTTGAGGCCTGATCCATCAGGAACCGCACAGCTGATAAACATAAACAGAACAACGCAATAGCTCTCATCTCCGACTCTGGTCATTGAGTCATCACAGCACGCTCATTCAGTTCAGTTCTCTCGGCAAGGAATCTCCTCGCATTGAGACTCGTTAAGCCGAGCAGCGGGGCAGGTCAACAGCGTTGAGTTTCCGTTGATGATTGTGGGGCCCCATCAGTTGGTCTGCTGACCGACGTCGAAGCTGGCAGCATTCGGAGCCATATGGTTCTCTGCGCGGTAGGTGGTTTAGCGATGGAGTCAGTTGAATCTTTTGAGTTGGAGATTTCGGTAACAATCAAGCGGATCATTAATTTATGTCGACTATTTCTATACAACTGAGTGTACTAAGTTTGCCAACTGCCTGCCGACTGTTTGAAATAGAATTCAATCCGAACACCCCAGCCAGGACGCGTCTCGTTAGTTGATTGGCCAGGGATATATCAACAAATCGAATCCCTCCGGAGCAGAGCACATTCCCGGGTTGAAATGTGGCTGAAAGTTGCGCTGAGCGGGATCAAAAGTTGAATAAGCTGCGGTTATGGCGCGAACGGCAGAGCGGAACTCGTCGTTGATTAGTTTCCTATGGTGGAGTGCAATTTCTATACATATCTGCGGCATCGACTTCATTACCCGGAGCTTCCGGCGGGACGACGCGTATGCGTGCTGGCAAACTTATGTGAGCTCTACTTTGCGAACTTTGAGTGGGATTCTGTACACATCCTCAGTGCATTGGTGCCATTGTGGTGTTGTTAAACTGTTGAATAGGTTAGGTATAATCTATGCGCCGTTTGGCATTTGTATGGTACGAAATACCGAGAAAACGTCAAAACACTTGAACGCAATTGTTGGGATAAGTTTTTGCTCAACGGTACGATGTGGTTTACCTAGCAAAACAAATAAATTAAAAGGTCACCAACCCAAAAATACTAAAGTACAAAAGTACAAAAATACAAAAATACAAAAATACAAAAATACAAAAATACAAAAATACAAAAATACAAAAATACAAAAATACAAAAATACAAAAATACAAAAATACAAAAATACAAAAATACAAAAATACAAAAATACAAAAATACAAAAGTACAAAAATACAAAATACAAAAATACAAAAATACAAAATACAAAAATACAAAATACAAAAATACAAAAATACAAAATACAAAAATACAAAAATACAAAAATACAAAAATACAAAATACAAAAATACAAAATACAAAATACAAAATACAAAAATACAAAAATACAAAAATACAAAAATACAAAATACAAAATACAAAAATACAAAATACAAAATACAAAATACAAAATACAAAAATACAAAATACAAAATACAAAAATACAAATACAAAATACAAAAATACAAAATACAAAAATACAAAAATACAAAATACAAAATACAAAAATACAAAAATACAAAATACAAAAATACAAAATACAAAAATACAAAAATACAAAAATACAAAAATACAAAATACAAAAATACAAAATACAAAAATACAAAAATACAAAATACAAAAATACAAAAATACAAAAATACAAAAATACAAAAATACAAAATACAAAATACAAAAATACAAAAATACAAAATACAAAATACAAAAATACAAAAATACAAAAATACAAAAATACAAAATACAAAAATACAAAAATACAAAAATACAAAATACAAAATACAAAATACAAAATACAAAAATACAAAATACAAAAATACAAAAATACAAAATACAAAAATACAAAAATACAAAAATACAAAAATACAAAATACAAAATACAAAAATACAAAATACAAAAATACAAAAATACAAAAATACAAAATACAAAATACAAAATACAAAAATACAAAAATACAAAATACAAAAATACAAAAATACAAAAATACAAAATACAAAATACAAAATACAAAAATACAAAAATACAAAATACAAAATACAAAATACAAAAATACAAAATACAAAAATACAAAATACAAAAATACAAAAATACAAAATACAAAATACAAAAATACAAAAATACAAAAATACAAAATACAAAATACAAAAATAAAAATACAAAATACAAAATACAAAATACAAAATACAAAAATACAAAAATACAAAAATACAAAAATACAAAAATACAAAAATACAAAATACAAAATACAAAAATACAAAATACAAAAATACAAAATACAAAAATACAAAATACAAAATACAAAAATACAAAAATACAAAATACAAAAATACAAAATACAAAATACAAAAATACAAAAATACAAAAATACAAAAATACAAAATACAAAAATACAAAAATACAAAAATACAAAAATACAAAAATACAAAAATACAAAAATACAAAAATACAAAAATACAAAAATACAAAAATACAAAAATACAAAAATACAAAAATACAAAAATACAAAAATACAAAAATACAAAAATACAAAAATACAAAAATACAAAAATACAAAAAAAAATACAAAAATACAAAAATACAAAAATACAAAAATACAAAAATACAAAAATACAAAAATACAAAAATACAAAAATACAAAAATACAAAAATACAAAAATACAAAAATACAAAAATACAAAAATACAAAAATACAAAAATTCAAAAATACAAAAAAACAAAAATACAAAAATACAAAAATACAAAAAAAAAAATACAAAAATACAAAAATCAAATGTAGCGACACGCAGTGTTTGCGTGTTTTATGAATTTTTGAAGTTCACGCGTGAAGTTTTAATCAATGTTCATTACGCCGTTGCGTAAAGTTCCTTAACCAATATTGTAAACATTGCCCCACCACGAGACTGTCGCTGGATCGTAGCGAGTTGTGCTTCGTTTATTTATAAAACAACTAGTACACTCTCGTGAGAAAGTGTTTCTTCAAAGGTCAGCAGCACGTGGCCCGCATCAAGATAAGAACGTCAATTAAAGAAAAATATGGAACATATTCATTCAGTATATGAGCGTCGCTTGAGCTGAAAGCTTGGCGTCTTCCTGGGGTGGGGTTGTTTGTTCGGTTGAGTGAAAGTTGTGTTTTGTTTATTTGCAATATATTTTCTTGTAGGTTGAATCTGGAACGCCACTATGAAGTTGATTTTGATAGTCGCACAAGCGTTGATCGTCGCGAGATCGTTGGAGGCAAAAACCGTTATCACAGCAAGTGATTCGCCGGAAGAATCGCGTCCTTCGTTGGAAACTTATATGCAGGAGAGAAAACATCTCATCGAGAAAGAGCAGGAATGTTTTTTGGGTTCGAAGATCATCCTTAACGAACAGGAAACGATCGTGAACAAGTGCTTGATGAAGCTGAAGAAGCGAGAGTTGGACCTTGGCTATAAAAATAGCTTCAACTTTATCCCGGCGAGACATTTCTTCGAAATGTTGGACAATATCAACAATTCTGCGCTGTTCAAGTTCATACGAAAGCTTCCGAAGGGTGGAGTATTGCACGCACATGATACGGCCCTTGGAGGTACGGATCTGATCGTGAATGCTACGTACAGAGAAAATCTCTGGCAGAAGGGATCGTTTGAAGATTTAGAAGGACCAAAGTTCTTCTTTAGCAGGGTGAGTCCCGGTGAAGGTTGGCAACGAGTTTCTGACGTTAGGTTTGGTATGACGGATGTCGTTTACGATGCAAAGATCGTGGATTTGTTTGGTCTGTACGATGCTGATCCGATCAACACCTACAAGAGCATCGACAAAGTGTGGCAAAAGTTTCAGAAAATGTTCTTTGCCTTGGAACCACTGGTAACGTACGAACCAGTCTGGAGGCAGTATTACTACGACTCGTTGCAGCAGTTTTACGATGACAACGTGCACTATCTGGAGTTTCGAGGAGTTTTGCCAAATGTGTACAATCTGGATGGGAAGATCTTCAACCCAGAAGAGGTCGTGGAGATGTATATCGAAGAAACAGAACGATTTAAGGAATCTCATTCAGCCTTCTTGGGAGCAAAGCTCATTTATGCACCAATCCGATTTTGCAATGATACTGTTGCCGATTCGTACCTGGAAACAGCCGTGAACCTTCACCTTAAGTTTCCAAACTTTGTCGTTGGATTCGATCTCGTAGGACAGGAAGACACCGGAAGACCTCTGATCGACTTTGTGCCAAAATTGTTGGATCTTCCGGCAACGATCCAGTTTTTCTTTCACGCAGGAGAAACCAACTGGTATGGCATGAATGCAGATCAGAACTTGGTGAGTACTTTCTTACAACACCAACTCCATTGACCCTAACAACTCCTTCCTCCTCCCTCCAAGGTCGACGCCATCCTGCTGGGAACCAAGCGCATCGGCCACGGTTACGCCTTGGTCAAGCATCCTCACCTGCTGAAGGAAATCAAACGTCGGCAAATCTGCGTCGAAGTGAACCCGATCTCCAACCAGGTCCTCAAACTGGTCCAGGACCAGCGAAATCACCCCGCGGCGGTATTCTTCTCGGACGACTACCCGGTGGTGGTGTCCTCGGATGATCCGTCCTTTTGGCGGGCCTCCCCGCTGAGTCACGATTTCTTCATCGCCTTTCTGGGCATCGCCTCGTCCCGGCAGGATCTGCGCATGCTGAAGCAGCTGGCGCAGAATTCGATCGAATACAGTGCGATGGCGGAGGCCGAGCGGAAGCAGGCGTTGAAGAGCTGGCAGCACTACTGGGACAAGGCGATGCACGCGTTGGCGGAGGAAATAGTGCAGCGCAGATCCGAACATGGGTGTGAGTTGTGAGGTGGTTTGTTGAGGTCTGTTTTTTTTCGTAACTTGTAAATAGATACATCAATTCAAGTTGAATTAATTTATTTCATATCACTGAATTTTTTTTGAGTAGTTCGGAGTTGGAGTCGAAGGAGGCTACCTTCCCTCAAAATTGTCTGTAGTGTCGAATCTTTTTCAAGAGCCGGTATCGGAATCCCTAAATCCTTAGAAGCCAAAGTATCAGTCACAATTTAAGTCGCCAAAATTCACGGGCTTGTTCCGCAAGATTAACTGGGACTGAACCCCAAATATAAGCCTAAATATGTGTTCTAACAAGGACGTCAATGCAAAATGCATCACGCTGAGTTCACGCTCCTGAGACAGGAGGCAATATTCCTAGCGTAAAGGAATTTTATTCGATTCAGAAAGAGGAGAGACATAATTGCGTTAATCACTTTTTTCAAACTGTTGTCACATGGTTGTTATGAAGTTATTTTCGTCATCAATGGGACAACCCTAAATAGGGGAACAGCATCTAATTCCAGCGTGCCTCTAATGTTGACAGGTCAGAACTTTGACATTCAATTAAAGCTAATTAAAAGCGTTTTCAACTGAAATCGGGTGATAAATAGCTGAATAAGAAATGAGCAAGAAAGTTTCAATCATAAGTTTTGCAAAATTAGTTGTTTAAATAGTGAAAATCAGCAAATTGGATGGAGCTAGGAGCGAGAGCTTAACCTGCACGGAGAAAAAAGAGTTCCCAAAATCGTGAACAAGCGTTCATGACAATGGGAACCACGAACAAAGTGTTCAAATGCCATGGTACGTTTTTCAAAATCGTACCATGGGATTTGAACACTTTGTTCGGGATTCCCATTTTCATGAACACTTGTTCACGATTTTGGGAACTCTTTTTTCTCCGTGTGCCAAAGATACGAGAATTTCCCCTAGATAGATAAATCCTTCTTTTCGATTCGTTTCGTTGACTGACTTTTACAAAATTATTTGTTTATTTTCTGAACAGATAATCTGAGACCATCCCGGCTTAAAGGTGGTAATACTTTACTTGAATCGTATCGAAATCAGAACCTGAATTAAAATCACCTGATTTGCTTAGGAACTTCATGAAAACTGGCCATTCCCACATGGAAGTCAATTCCGTCTATGCGGCTGTCGGAAAATAGGACAAACCAAGTTGTAATAAACATTTAACAGCAGACACGCTCGCTCCCGACTAGGGTCCAGTTGGAACCCTACTCCACGTTGAGGTTCTGAAACTAATCCAGACAATAAAATTTTATGAAAATTCGAACACTTAGAGCTTCATGGTGATGAGGCAGGAACTGTCACGGAATAGTAAAGTTGGAATTTAGAACACACGCATTAATTTCACATGAAATTTGAATATTGTGGTTTGATATGTGCAATATTTGTTACGAACTAATCTCCATTTAAGGCACTTGATGTTCACATCCGTTTTAGGGAAGCGCTCTTTCGGCCCCAGAAGCCTTCTAAGCCAGACCCAGCTGGCCAACGTGGAGCATCTCCACTAGCAGCACGGCACGACACACACCACACTATCAGGGTAAACGTCGCCGTTCCGTCAGCGGTTCCGTTTCTGATTCTGGCCTGCCGTCGCGTTGTCCAACCCGCATCTGCTTAATGAAGGGAGCCGGGAGTGGAATTCAAAATATACGTTTTAAAAACGCCTGGATTGATGCAATCCCCCAAACCGCAACATTTATTGTTGGGGACTGATTCAAGAAAACAGAACAAGCTAGGCGTTGCAAGCGTACTATCGTGACACATATAGATTGTTGGCCAAATTGAGATAGTAAAATATCTTTTTTGTAGTTGTAAACGGTTGACGTAATGGTAATTGTCTGGGTTTCTAACCTTCGATTTAAGTATGTTTAATTAATTGATCAGCAATATTGTACATAATGCTAGCTGCGTCAAGAGAGCGCAACGCCGTCAGTGAGAGTGATCGTACGTCGTGACGCTCTCTCGTATCATTTTGTCGCTGCCGACACGCCGAGTGCGCATGTAACGCGCACGATGCGTTATCATATCAGCTGAGCGAGCGAGTTATAAAAATACATATATCACAGAGTACGATCAAACGAACCCCACACCAGCACAAACAACCAGTGGACTCTCTCGCGCGGTTGGCTCGTTCTCGTGTGCTCAGTTGTCGCTAGAATCTGGAGCTGCGCGTACGTGATACTTACGTCCCACGGCCCTGATTCTGCTTAGCTAAGCGCGTTTGTTCTAGTTGGGGAACTCCAGCTTCGGAAACTTGAGGTTGCATTTACTGGGAATAAACGGTAGCTGTGCGTGTGTAACGATGTCGCGTTTGACGTACGAACAGTTTCAGGCGCAACGCGCAGAGTTCTTGCGCGATGAAGAGAGCCGTGCCCTTGGCGCAGACATCATTCTGACCGAAGACGAGCAAAAGGTCAACGAATGGTTGATGAAGCTGAAGAAGGCAGAACTGGACGCCGGCTTCAAGACGCCACGGGAGTTTGCCCCGGCTCGGCACTTTTTCACCGTGCTCGAACAGATCAAGGCTTCACCACTGTTTCAGCTGATCAAGCGAATGCCCAAGGGAGGAATTCTTCACGCGCACGATACAGCCATCGGTAGCATGGAAACGATCGTAAAGGCCACCTACCGGGAGCATCTTTGGCAGAACGGAGAGTTCGATCGACCCACACCACCAAACTACAAGTTCTCCAGAACTAAACCAGACCCGTTGGACGGCGTCGAGTGGCGATCCGTCGCAGACATTCGCAAAGAACTTGGCAACGAAGGCTTCGACCAAAACCTTCGCGATGTGTTTACCCTCTTCGACGAAGAGCCCTCGCAAACCTACAGCTGCATCAACCACATCTGGGGCAAGTTCCAGTTCATGTTCATCTCCCTCGAACCCATCGTCACTTACAAACCCGTTTGGGAAGATTACTTCCGAAACTCGCTCGAAGAAGTGCACCAGGACAACGTTTGCTACCTCGAGTTCCGCGGAGTCCTCCCGCCGTGTACGACCTGGACAATCGCGTCTACACCCCGGAAGAGGTCGTTCAAATCTACTACGACATTGTGCAAACCTTCAAGCAGACGCACCCCACCTTCATCGGAGTGAAGCTCATCTACGCGCCGATCAAATTCGCCGATGACGCCCTGTTCGACACCTTCCTGGACACGGCCGAGAGTCTGCACCAGAAGTTTCCACGTTTGTGGCCGGATTTGATCTGGTGGGACAGGAGGATACCGGCCGACCGATGACGGACTTCAACGAGCGGCTGCTGCGGATGAGTCCCACCATTCAGTTCTTTTTCCACGCCGGTGAAACCAACTGGTGCGGGTTGATTGATGAAAATTTGGTAAGTTATAAAATCAAAACTGCTTCCAGAGCGTTGAGTTATGATTGCGAAAGTTTTATTTAAAATTGATGGGATTAAAATTGCTAATATTTTTTTAATTAACTTGAAATTTGACACGGATTTTGATAGAACATTGTAAAGCGTGTTATTTTTTATCTTCCATTTAAGTCATTGTTGGCTGTCAACTGCCCAGATTATACATATGGGATGAATTGGAACTGCTGTTTTTTCATGTTTTTGATCATCATTTTAATTTTTTTGTTAGTTCAGTCTGAATATCCTTATTTGAAGTATCTAATTGCACATGAATAGAACAATAAACAGTATTTGATTGAATTGAAAAATTCCAATTCATCGCCCCATTCTATGAACTTCATTATCGCAAACCGATAAACACTCGAACCAAGCCGACGAATCGTTCCTGATAAGCAGCACCCAAGGCTGATAAGTAGTAATTGATGGGGCGATTAATCACATCCAGAATTCCAGTCCAACCACCCCCCAACAAGGCTCGCGTTAATCCGTCCGATTCCAATCGATAAGCTCATTCAACAACTTTCCCTCTCTGTTGTCCCCGCCCCACAGATTGACGTCATCCTGCTGGGAACGAAGCGCATTGGCCACGGCTTTGCCGCCGTCAAGCACCCTCGAGTACTGGAGGAAATCAAAAAGCGCAACATCTGCATCGAGCTCAACCCGATCTCGAACCAGGTCCTGAAACTGGTCGACGACTACCGGAACCACGTGGGGCGATCTACTTCTCGGACAACTACCCGGTGGTGGTCTCGTCGGACGATCCGGCCTTCTGGTGCGCATCGCCGCTCAGCCATGACTTCTACATGGCGTTCCTGGGGCTGGCCGCGGCCCGGCAAGATTTGCGCCTGCTGAAGAAGCTGGCCCTGAATTCGCTCGAGTTCAGCGCGATGTCCAAGGCGGAGAAGGCCGAGGCCAAGCTCAAGTGGACCGTCGCGTGGAACAGCTTTATCGATCAGACCGTCAAGTCGATTGCGTAATGGGTAGATGGGTAGCAGCAGCGATGAAGACTCAGTATTCGACTTATCAGGGGTTGTCAATTGGACGCCATCCACCCACCACAGGGAGAGAGGGGATAAACGTTCCAGTTTTTAGGCGCCGTCACCGTCGCTGTGAACTTGAATGTTATCGCACCATCATCATTCGTGGTGGTGCTTATCAGCTGAACAATAAATTGGTGGAAACAGCAACGTGTGTTTTCAGGGTTATTATTGGCTGGCGCTGGGAATTTGGCAATTGGTTGCTATTTGGGTTGTACAGGTATGATAACAAGTCATTACGTAAAACAATTCTGGAGTTTTTTTGTGAAAGGTCAATAAACCAAATTTTAGTTTTTGCTTTTGGTTGTTTTTCAATACCCTGACTCAAGGCGGTTTCAAAACATCCAAAAGCAAAAACTGGAAATTTGGTTTATTGACCTTTAAAAACTCCAGGATTGATGATGAACAGTTCAAACTAAAAACTACATTTCTTTTTTTTATGCGATGAATGGAATTATTAAATACATTTTTTGACAAAGAACTTTGTCCTAAGGTTTCTATACGTGGTGTCAATCCAATTTTTCGCGAAGCGAAAACGTTACGTGACGAATTCCCCTCTCGGTAAATTTCCCCCCTTAGGTACACGCTGGTTGGTTGAACAAACGTTTCCCAATCAGTCAATCGAGAGACGTGAGATTGATGTAGGGGGAGAGGGGGTAATATGCACCCCCGGGGCAAAATGCACCCCCTGCTTTTCTCGGTATTTGAAAGAATTTTCCGGGTGAAAAATCATAGAAATTGTAGGCTTAATACTGCTAAACAATGCTGGAAAAATTTGAGCATCGTGGTATAAAAACAGCTTAAGTTATTTGCAAAACTTTGAAATGTTGTGTTTTTATCTAATTTTCATCGAACTTTCATTTTGATTTTTGGACAATATAAAAAGAATTTATTGATATTGTAAGTGTTTTTATACAGTTTTTACCACAATCTTCATTATTTTATAGATATATGGATCCAAAAACATTAAAAAATGTATTTTTAATAAAATTTTATGTAATAAGCGTTTTCGGGGCAAAATGCACCGCTGTGAAGCTCCTTTGTAAAAACAGCGGTGTCATCTAGTGGTGACTAGTGAAAACTGCTTTTAGCCGGTGCATTTTGCCCCATGTTGTGGTGCATTTTGCCCCGTTGTTGTAGTGCATTTTACCCCAATGTTGCGGTGCATATTACCCAGCATTGTTGTTTGAAATGAATCAAAAATATTTTTAGAAATCTGTTATTTTTAAACAATTTTGAGGTTTTTGGAGACTTTTTTCACTTGGATGACGTTGAATAATAGTTATTTATGAACATCTAACGAAATTCTTTCAAAGAAATGCTGTTATAGTTGAGAAATCACAGTTTTCCCTTAGGGGGTGCATATTACCCCCTGTCCCCCTATCTAAAATTACCCCCACTCCACCTCATAATTTTCGACGACGGGGCAAAAAGCGAAAGAAGTAGGAGAATGGGTGCAAAGAGGCGGGGCATTCGTCCCCGATCTAAACCAACAAAACTCGGCTTGATTGGTCCAGAAAAATTCATCTTGTTGCAGGATGTCGACGAGTCAACATCAGGAGCAGATGGCCTGGTGGCCCGGTAGCAGGTGGCCCGGGAACAGATGGCATGGACCAACCAAGACATGGCAGCCGGCATTAGAAGGAGTCGATAATTAGAATTGGCCACCACCTGGAGTGTTCGAAGTCCCCGGGGTGTTCCGATGCGGGGACATTTCCTGAACCATAAGAATTTGGGCAATATGGGAGTCACACTTTATGGGTTTTGATGCTGAACATGAAATTTGACAATTAGAGCCCTGAATAGGGCAGTTTTAATGTTTGCTGTTAATTTACTTTGTTGCCGCCGATTGTTTGCAACAGCCTTGCAAAAACATTTCCGCATCTTGGTAACTTTCGAGTGGTGAGGGAAAGTGGATTGATTTCACTTTGATTTCTATTTTAGCTTCACTTGCAATTTCCGTCCCCTTAGTTCGATAGGACGTTGATATAATGTCTTAAAACATTTCAAATCAGACAGCCTGTTTCAGGGCCACGAAATTGATCACAAAAGAGTTGTCTTGTGTAAGGGAATCATGGGGAAATTTGGACCGGACATTGTAATCGAAAATTTCAACAATCATCTTGCAAAGTTTTTTGTCATACTGGTCATGTGTAACCACCTGCAACTTTTTTGTTGAATTTCATAAAAAAACCTCTTTTAATTTGAAACATTCCATTGATACATCGCTTTTCACTGCATTGAAGCTTTATTTTTTTATTTTATGCAATCTACAAGATTTTTCAAAAGCATTCCGGATGCAGTTTCCAAATTGAACAAATTGATCATGACAGATTTAGAACTAGCTTTTAAAGATATTATTTATAATTATAATTATCTAGGAAATTCAGACAATTTATTTTACACTTCCAGCAAAAAAATATGTATTCCTCAAAATTCAAAAAAAAATCGTCAAAGAATTCTGTTCAACACAACAATGAAGGTAAACGCAAAAAAGTAAATTGTTTTGTACTAAGCATTTGCATTGTATTGATGAGTTCCACAAACAAATCGTGCTTGCCATTTCATTAGGGCACATAACTTTTTTCGACAAGAGTGTGTCTCTTTCACACCTTATGTAAACTGTCGTTTGAGGAAAAGGGATACACTATTGTTTACAAAAGTTATGTGCCCTTTTAAAATGTTAGGCTTCAAATTATAAAAATACTCGAATTCCTCTGTTGCTGATACTTAGGAAAACATACAATATTTTATAACACTTGTTTTACTGCTTCAATATATGATGAACAAGATGTTTTTGTGCTTCAATTTGGAAATATTTAGCATATTAAATTTCCAAAATCTCAACTTTATTAAAATTAGGGTAATACAAAATTGAGCAGAACAAATTTTCCAAAATTTCCCCAAATAAATCCATTACATTTCTCTGAAAAAAAAATATTTATTTATTTATCTTGCCGTTTATTTTGAGCAGTTTTTAAAGTACCGTGATATCGACGTGAAATTCCAATGTTTTGTAATTGACATGCCGCAATTTTTTTTTTTTTGTGGTGAAAAATAATAAGCCCTAATAATGAACAGTTATTAGTTTATTAATAATTATTTCTTAAAGTTGGCACAAAGCATTTTATCGCTTTTTTCTCTATGGGTAATTCTCCACCAACTCACACAGCAGTTGCCTCGACCCCTCTTCGATTTGCGTGAAACTTTGTCCTAAGGGTTAACTTTTGTCCCTGATCACGAATCCGAGGTCCGTTTTTTGATATCTCGTGATATCTGCAAAGTAAGAAAAACACGAAATTTTAAAATGAAAAATTTTGTTCTAAATGAAAAAATGACCCTTCTGGGTCAATGTAGATTTGAAAAGTACATTAAATTTCCCATAAAATGACATGTTCCAAAATTTTTTACGGTCGAGTAACGGAAAATGGGAGAATTTTTAAAACGTTTTTACTGTTTTTTTCGATGAAAAATACGTTTTTTCGGAAGTATAAATTTTCAAAATAAAACATTCTTTAAGTTTCTTCTATTATTTGTTTCAGGGGACTAAATATAACAAAAATCAAAATTTTCGAACAAAGATTAACATTTTGAAAAACGCCTATCTATACGCATTGGTTCAAAATCATGTGCTCTTTAAACATCCAGTACTTTGTTCTATAAATCAGGAGGAAATCCAAGTTTTTTTTCCGTAAAAATTTAACACGTAGTCTTATGTAAGGGGCAAACTTCAAATGCGTTTTTCTCAGCTTGCTATTTTTGCATATAAGCAGCCCGTAGCCAGGGGGTGAGCTTCCAAAATTTTCATATTTTCCTGTCTCCTTAATGATACTCGAAGCCAATTCCAGTTGAGATTTTGCCCAAAATTGCCCGAGGCGTTGTATAAAGAGCTCGAAAACTAACTGTACTATCAAAAATCTTGCTATAAATCATCACATATAGCTCCAATCACTTTGGTGCCTGCGAAAAAGTTGTTCGTTCTGATATTACTGATAACTTTTCTGTACACCGTTTAAAAAATTATCATAGTTTCAGACAAAAATAATGTTTTTTTTTGTGGGGGTTTGTTAAAAAGTCTCAAAACTGGTTTTAAACGCAAAGATATAGATTCGGAGTCTTCGTCAAAGTTTGTGGAAATTTTCTGCCCTACAATTTTCTGAAAGACGCAAAAGTTCTATCACTTAACTGTCAAAAGTCAGAAATTCCATAGCCTGCTGTGATGAGTTTTTGTAAAACAATTTCACCAAAAGTAGGCCATGACAACACTGAACAAAGTTTTTGAGCACGTGGTTCGACACGAAAATGCTTACTTTTAACACTAATCAATAAAGTTCGTCAAAACAGCCTCTTGAACCACTGTGCGCTAATATTCAACAAATAAATATAAATAAATTTTTCGCTCTACAGCAGCGATTCTCAACGGGGGTTTTTATTCGGCAGTGTTTTATTTTTTGTATGGGGAACCAGGCTAGAAGAAGGCTGAGAATCGCTGCTCTACAGGATAGCCTTGGCGTTCTCGATAGCGAGATTCCTACTCGAAACTAGGTGTCCGGCTTGATTGTTGAGGCAATTGAGCAGTTCTCTAGGATTTCGGTCATTCGATTTTTTTTGTATTTTTTAATCCGACTGAAACTTTTTTGGTGCCTTCGGTATGCCCAAAGAAGCCATTTTGCATCATTAGTTTGTCCATATAATTTTCCATACAAATTCGGCAGCTGTCCATACAAAATGATGTATGAAAATTCAAAATCTGTATCTTTTGAAGGAATTTTTGATCGATTTGGTGTCTTCGGCAAAGTTGTAGGTATGGATACGGACTACACTGGAAATAATACACGGTAAAATTTGGTGATTTTTTATTTAACTTTTATCACTAAAACTTGATTTACAAAAACACTATTTTTAATTTTTTATTTGATATGTTTTAGAAGGCATAAAATGCCAACTTTTCAGAAATTTCAGGTTGTGCAAAAACTGACCGAGTTATGAATTTTTAATCAATACTGTTTTTCAAAATCGAAATTTTGGTCGTAAAATTTTCAACTTCATTTTCGATGTAAAATCAAATTTGCAATCAAAAAGTACTTTACTGAAATTTTAAAGTACCGTTTTCAAGTTATAGCCATATTTAAGTGACTTTTTGAAAATAGTCGCAGTTTTCATTTTTAAATTAGTGCACATGTTTGCCCAGTTTTGAAAAATATTTGAAAAGCTGAGAAAATTCTCTATATTTTGCTTATTTGGACTTTGTTGATACGACCTTTAGTTGCTGAGATATTGCAATGCAAAGGTTTAAAAACAGGAAAATTGATGTTTTCTAAGTTTCACCCAAACAACCCACCATTTTCTATCGTCAATATCTCAGCAACTAATGGTCCGATTTTCAATGTTAATATATGAAACATTTGTGAAATTTTCCGATCTCTTCGAAAAAAAATATTTTTGAATTTTCAAATCAAGACTAACATTTCACAAAGGCCAAACATTCAATATTACGCCCTTTTAAAATGTTTGTCTTGATTTGAAAATTCCAAAATATTTTTTCGAAAAGATCGGAAAATTTCACAATTGTTTCATATATTAACATTGAAAATCGGACCATTAGTTGCTGAGATATTGACGATAGAAAATGGTGGGTTGTTTGGGTGAAACTTAGAAAACATCAATTTTCCTGTTTTTAAACCTTTGCATTGCAATATCTCAGCAACTAAAGGTCGTATCAACATAGTCCGAATAAGCAAAATGTAGAGAATTTTCTCAGCTTTTCAAAAATATTTTTTTCAAAACTGGGCAAACATGTGCACTAATTTAAAAAAATGAAAAACTGCGACTATTTTCAAAAAAGTCACTTAAATATGGCTATAACTTGAAAACGGTGCACTTTATCAAAATTTTAGTAAAGTACTTTTGATTGCAAATTTGATTTTACATCGAAAATGAAGTTGAAAAATTTTTACGACCAAAATTTCGATTTTTGAAAAATCAGTATTGATTAAAAATTCATAACTCGGTCAGTGATTTTTGCACAACCTGAAATTTCTGAAAAGTTGGCATTTTATGTCTTCTAAAACATATCAAAAATAAAAAATTAAAAATAGTGTTTTTTTGTAAATCAAGTTTTAGTGATAAAAGTTAAATAAAAAATCACCAAATTTTTTTACCGTGTATTATTTTTTCCAGTGTAGTCCGTATCCATACCTACAACTTTGCCCAAGACACCAAATCGATCAAAAATTCCTTCAAAAGATACAGATTTTTGAATTTTCATACATCATTTTTGTATGGACAGCTGCCGAATTTGTATGGAAAATTATATGGACAAACTAATGATGCAAAATGGCTTCTTTGGGCATACCGAAGGCACCAAAAAAGTTTCAGCCGGATTAAAAAATACAAAAATTAAAATTGAAGAAAAAAGACCGATTTCGTAGAGAATTGCTCAATTGCAAACATCTTTTTACACCTTAGCTTCCACCCCGCGATTCGAACTGACGACCTTTGGATTGTGAGTCCAACTGTCTACCAGCGACTGCACCGAGACAGGACCCAGGGAGACGACCTGGACTGAACTAACGACCCAATCTCTAAGGTTAAACCGGGCCAACATTTACTTCCCCATCCGATGGAAGGCGTGGTCAGACAAATGTCATCTCGAAAAAATCTGGCAATATCACGAAGCAAATTTTCTAAAGTGTTGATCAGACGTTAGTTTAAAACAAAAAAATATAAACTTTTTAGAATCTGGAAACATATACAAAAGACTAAATGTTAACTTTAAGCTTCTCTTCGAGAATGTTGGTAACCCTGGTTATTTCTTCACACGCTATCTTAAAATTTATCTCGTCAACTATTTCACGATTATTGTTCCAGTATTGGGCAGGAATATCCAGCTGCAAAACGCCAAAATAAAAAATGCTGAGGCTTTTGCAAACATTTACATTTTCTTGAAATTCTGGAGTTGTCTTTGGTATAGTTTAGTATAGGAGATGAATTTATCGATCATTTTGAATATAAAACAAGATAAAACAATCATTTCGACACACGAGTTAAAGCATATGTGTTACCAACAAAAGAAGAGAAAGCTGGTTTAGAATAGTGTCCTGTCCCACGTGGGAGTCGTTTGTGCAGTCTGTCCTCCCACACACCACACAGACGGCGACGGTGGGAAGCCACCAGGACCGGGAGGACCCGAGTGATACATTACCGAGATGAATGTTGTTCTTTCTGAGTCGGAAAATTAAACCCCGATTCTTCAGCAGGACAAAGTGTTCTGCTTTCCTTGCGTTGTTTTCCCAGAACAATATTTCCATGTTGATTTTGGTCCCAAAAAAGGGGCCCCGAAAATAAATCCAATCATATCTGAGGGGATGATGCTCCGTTTTATGCTCCACTTCAGCTTGGTTGTTCTAGAAGGGGTTACGAGGTTGGTGACCTTTGGGCACTCTCACCCACATCGGGGAAAAATATCGCGTATTTGGGTCACGTTTATGGGCTAGTGCCTGGGGAAAGCAATAGTTTGGCGCTTCTCAGATTCTCAGCCTGGTAAGTTACGAGTTTTAGTAGATCGTTTAACTTTTGCGCCGCTGCTAGTTGGATGCGATTACTTAGTTGTGTTGACTTTAGTTAAAAGGGTTACGCCTTGGCGAAAGCAACTAATTTTCCGTCGGGAAATTATGTTTGTATAGGGTGGAGTTCGTAAAATGACAGAACTTATTTCGATCCAGTTGATTTTTGTCTCATTAATTTTGGTCGTAGGTGAATATTATTCTTTGATCTTTGAAAGTTTTTTAAGAACTAAAATGATAAAACTGGAAAATACCAGATTTTTAATTTCATCTAATGGTGTTTTGATATATAATTTAAAACAATCTGTAATTCTCCTTGCTTTCTGTCAGGCAAGTCTTCTGGAAAGGTGTAAACGAAACTGCAACAAACCCCAATTTGTCTTTTTGGTTTCAACAAAAGCGAGTGAAAAGGTCACCCAATTACACACTTCGATTGGTGCCAAACAACGGAGGTTTTCACCTGGATCATCGGACAGAGCCTGGAGCAGAAATTAATTTTAATTAAACCGATCGTTTTCGGTTATCCATCCATCGGCCCATTGGCGCAGAACAAAGAAGGCAAGTGAACATCATTCAATCTGCTGGTCACTCAACCATGAAAGCTCGACCCCCCGGAGGAGGTGGGGAGGTAGGTTTTGTGGGTGGAAATGCTCAACAAAAAGGTTTTTTCAACCTGCTGCGGTTCAACTAGCATTCAATGCGGGGAATCGAGTGGAAAGTTGTTCCCGATAGATGGAAGGTGTGAAAGAAAAAAAATTTTTTTTTTTGCTCGATTTTAACCTAATTTTCGACAATTTCCTGTACAAAGACAGCTTCAAACTGTTCGCTCTGCAGCAGTGTTTTCCAAAATGGGTACTGGGCCCCACTATTGAGACCTGACAAGTTCGTTGAGTGGCATTGGGCCCCACTGTTCTCAACCATTATAGTATGGGAAGTGGGACCTGGGCATAAAAAAAAAGTTTGGGAATCAGTGCTCTACAGCATGGACTTGGTGATCTTTAAAGGAACTTGGAGTTCGATAACTTGAAACAGCGGTGAGACAGACAATCCAAACCAGTTTTCACACCTAGTTCCCATCCAACCCGGGATTTACACTGACGACCTTTGGATTGCGAGTCCAACTGCCGACCTGTGACTCTACCGAAGCAGGTTTTATACCTTTTCCACTTGGAGACGACTCATACACCTGAACTAACCTCTACGTTATGCCGGGACCAATATTTACTTACCCTTTCGAAGGAAGTGTGAACAGAAAAATTCTGTCTATTGTCAAATCAAAATGAATGAATACATGAAATGAAAATTTGAACATTAAACACGAAAAAGATTATTCTGCCAACTCACAGTGCATTTGCCATAACTTATCTTGGATGTTTGTGAAACTTTACCCTAAGAAGCAATTTTGGTCCCTAAACTCAAATCCAAGGTTTCCACAGTATCTATATTTGTTTTCATAAATTTAACATTTTGCTACCTTTTCTGTCATCTTTTGCTAATAAAACTAAATTGTGTTCTTTTGAAAGTATCTTTTTGAAAAGTTCAGCAATTTTAACATTAAATTGACCCTTGAAAAGATTATAATGGCATGAATAAGAGGAGTTTTAATCGAAATAATTTTTTAAAGAACAACATTGTTAAAGTCAAACCTCTTGTTACGAGAATGTTTGTCCACGTGTAGAAAAAACCCGCATAAAAAAAAGTTCGCGCAATTTTAAATTGCTTGCGTAAAATGAGTTATCTTAAAAAAATAATATTTTTTTTAATAGATTCCTGACTTGATTATCCGAGGGCCTTGCAAAAAATTTAATTCAGATTATCGAACCACGAAAAAACAAATCGTTTGATGTTCGATTCCAGTGCTTTAGTGTATGACCTATAAACTTCTCTAAAGTGATTTAGAATTTTAAATACAAGACTGTAGCTAAAAAACGATAAAATATTGAAAAAAATAAATAATTTGGTCATTTAATAGGCAATCAACTATTAAAATATTACCGAAATGGAGTCTCCAATCCAATCCAATCCAATCCAATCCAATCCAATCCAATCCAATCCAATCCAATCCAATCCAATCCAATCCAATCCAATCCAATCCAATCCAATCCAATCCAATCCAATCCAATTCAATCCAATCCAATCCAATCCAATCCAATCCAATCCAATCCAATTCAATCCAATCCAATCCAATCCAATCCAATCCAATCCAATCCAATCCAATCCAATCCAATCCAATCCAATCCAATCCAATCCAATCCAATCCAATCCAATCCAATCCAATCCAATCCAATCCAATCCAATCCAATCCAATCCAATCCAATCCAATCCAATCCAATCCAATCCAATCCAATCCAATCCAATCCAATCCAATCCAATCCAATCCAATCCAATCCAATCCAATCCAATCCAATCCAATCCAATCCAATCCAATCCAATCCAATCCAATCCAATCCAATCCAATCCAATCCAATCCAATCCAATCCAATCCAATCCAATCCAATCCAATCCAATCCAATCCAATCCAATCCAATCCAATCCAATCCAATCCAATCCAATCCAATCCAATCCAATCCAATCCAATCCAATCCAATCCAATCCAATCCAATCCAATCCAATCCAATCCAATCCAATCCAATCCAATCCAATCCAATCCAATCAATCCAATCCAATCCAATCCAATCCAATCCAATCCAATCCAATCCAATCCAATCCAATCCAATCCAATCCAATCCAATCCAATCCAATCCAATCCAATCCAATCCAATCCAATCCAATCCAATCCAATCCAATCCAATCCAATCCAATCCAATCCAATCCAATCCAATCCAATCCAATCCAATCCAATCCAATCCAATCCAATCCAATCCAATCCAATCCAATCCAATCCAATCCAATCCAATCCAATCCAATCCAATCCAATCCAATCCGAGGAAAGCATCCTCGAGGTATGGATGGTTGAATTGAGCACTAAGTTCTTTTTTTGTCAATTTTAAAGTTTTTAGTACATTTTTCGAGCATCCCCGAGCTGTATAACACTCATTGAAGTGGCCAGGCCTACTGCGTTGCATTAACCACAGTGAGGATTCTTTGAACGGTTCACATTTCAAAGAATCTACAGGGGAGGAAGGATGCGTGGACATGCCGTACCAAACAGTTTTATGTTTCCCACTGTGTATTATCTTGTCTCATTCTTAAAATAAACCCTGCAATGTTACAAAAATAATAAATTTATATATTTTTTTATGAATAGCATTTCCATTAAGTTTTTTTTTGTTTTAAAATGATTTTTTTTTTGAAACCATTGAACATTTCAAGCTGGGACCGGTGAACAAAGGTAAGCTCTCATCCCAGTTGGATGGGTTTGATTCCAGACGGTGGCATTTTCACGACGATATTTGTATGATCACGCTTTACGTCAGACAGGAAAGTAAATGTTGGCCCCGGTCTAACATAAAGGTCAGGTCGTTAGCTCCGTCCAGGTGTAGTATTCATCTCCCTGGGTCCTGTCTCAGTAGAGTCACTGGTAGGTCAGTCTGAATCAGGGATGCCACTTGGTTTTTTTTAAATGTCTGTAAAAAAGTCTGTGTATGTCTGTGCATTTGTCTAAAATTCAAATATATCAAATCACGGTCATTGAAATCCATCAAAAATTGCGTTTTATGCATTGAAGTCTAACGAAATAAGTTTCGACAAAAAAGATTACAAAATATTAATTTAATGAAGTTTTTTAAAAGTCTGTGAACCTCAAAAAATGTCTGACACAAGCTCAAAAGTCTGTGAAACACAGACAAATCTGTGTATCTGGCATCCCTGGTCTGAATGCCGGGATAGATGGAAGCTAAGGTGTAAAAAGAGGTCTGCAATTGTCTCAACAATCAAGCCCTCGGACACCTAGTTTCGAGTAGGAATCTCGCAATCGAGAACGCCAAGGTTTTATTTTTTGATAAACTGATAAAGAGATGGGAATTTGGTGTCTTCAGCAACGTTTTTCAGCACTACAGTACTGCTCAAGAATATTTGCTTCTATCTGTTCAGGACTTGGAGATGGTTTTTGAAAAAAAAAATGAATTTTAATCCCAATATTGCCAAAGGACGAAACCAAATATCCAAAATGCTTTCTCGAAGCAGACATACTCTTCTCTCCTAAATTTGCTTCTCAGACCACTGGGGGATCCCAGGAATCCTGTCTCCAGTCATCAGATATAATTTAATCCACGTGTCCATCATAAACAAATACCATCGACAATCTTGTCTCGGGGTTCCTTTGAAATATAAATAGAAATCATAATTAGAGTGCCACAAGTACACCACATTCCACACCTTCCATCGAAAGCCAGAGAAGCATCTCCAACTCCGTCCGTCTTCCAGTCCAGTCCAAAGGCAATCAACGCGTTACTTGCCGGGCCAACGCATTCCGAGCATTAATATGCATCAGAAGTGGAATTACGGCGAAAGGCAGTGAGATGAATTCGTCCTCGTGGCCTTCCGGAACCTTCATCGGACGACGACGACGACGTTCTTCGCAGTCCTGATGAAGTGATTTATTTGGCCCTCGAACAGCACGATGATGCCACAGCACGAAATTGCTGTCATTTTTCGAGCGAGAGAGAGAGAGAGTTGTGGTGGGGATGATGATGGTGGATGCGCTGGACCAACAAGTTGGAGTCTTCGGCTATGACTCTGTTGATGTCCAGGAAGGAAAAAATGCTTTTCGCAGCAAAGAGTTGGTGCTTTATGGTGAAACAAATGGGGAAGGATATTGGGAAATTATCGGGAGAAATTTAATGAAACATTCATTTTTATTAATAAATTCTTACTTCTTAAATAAATATCATAAAAACACCTAAACTTTCAAGCTGAAGATTAAGGGGGTAGTTTTCTACAGTTAGTTATCACTGTGCCAAGTCACCAGTGCCAGGACAATCCTTCCCCTGCCATGGACGAAGTAAATGGCAGCTGAGCTGGTTGCCACCCCAGCACGACTTGAACCACCAAAAGAGAAGGAAGAAATATGATGTATTATTAGATTTGGGTATGTTTGGTTTAGTTTTGGTTTGGGCCACGGACTGGCGTCTGGCAGCATCAGCAGCCCGAAAAATATTACTTCATTTTGAAGTTGGAACACGTCCCACCCATTTCGGGCTCGTTTTGGTTCGCTGGGTTGCCTGGCCAGCTGTACCTTTAATGGAGCAACATGGTGCTTTTAAATGGTCAAGGGGCAACTGTTGGCGTTCATTTTCGTGGCCGTAGTTTTGCTTCAAATTTGGTAACTTTGCACAATGTCGGCGTGACTTCGTTCATTGTTCTGATCTTAAATCAAGTTTGACTTAAAAAAATCAATGATCTTTCAACCAAAGGAAAATAATTATGGTTTTAATATCAAGCCTAAAAGCTACCTTAAAATGAACAAGTTGAGTTAACAAAGAAAATCCAGGAAAACTCGAATGATTTAAAAAAAAAACTAAACAAATAAGAATCAGCGTTAATAGCGTTACAAAAAAGAAAAATTAACTCTCCCTGCAATCATCATTTGCACGATGTTATAACTCAATGTGATTAAAATCAAGTTCATTAGCAAATTTCCGTTCGCCGAATCGTATCGAGGAAAAACAATCTCCCCGCTCGAATCACCGTCAAACCAATTAAAACGCACAGTAACGAAGTTCCAATTTTACCGGTTCCAGCGTAACGCGTTTTGCCCACGTGTCCTTTTTGCCCCGTAACTTTTTTTTCCGAGGTCCCACTGATGTTGATTGAATTCACGTGTCAAGTATGCCCGGCTTGGCCCTGGCGTTGCTCCGGCGCAAATTTTCCAAACAACAGCATTAATATTTAATTAAATAAAAGTGATTATTAATTGTTGAGAGTGGAAAACAAGGGCGAGAGAAATGGCGTAAAACACAGCATAAATTTGCACTCCCATCAACGTTGGTGGCAATGATTATGAGTCGCTCCCTGCCCCAACAATCCTACCTCCCTTTTGGGCCACGTGAACGTTGAGTCATGGCTTATTCATGATTTCATTTTTATTTTATCGTAAATAAATTGAAAATAGGCAGGAGTGGATCGAAATTGAAAGTGACGGGGGCTGTTAACGTGGGAAACGGTAGAAAGATGAAGCATGCTTAAATTGATTCAGATTTTTTCGACGCCAACGCCAACGACCTGCCTGATTGTTTAATGTAAAAAAAAAAAACAGTTTGAAATTTTGCAGCAATTTGGTAAATAATAAATATTTTGAGAAAATATACCACAAAAACTAAGCAAAATATTCCAACATGTTCTTAGTGCTTCACAAACCAACAAAAAATATTAATTATAATTTTCAAAAAAAAAAAAATAATTGGAAAATCTTACCAACAGCCTTTTCTGAAACAAAAATTCTTTGTTTATCTACTGCACTGCCGTTTTACGGCGATATGATGTATACGCCATTTTGAACGTTTTCAATATTATTGTTCAGTCTGATAAAGAATGTTAAAAGCAACCTCCTGACGAAAGAATTTTTCAAAAAACTGCTCTGGGGCCCATTTTATTAAGCAAACAAACAATGATGTATACGCCAATTTTACTCATCATGATGTATGTATACATTGAAAATTGATATCAGTCAAATTCAATACTGTTTGAATGTTGATTTGAGATTTTTGGGACCAAATCAAGACTGGGCAATATTTTATTACATTATTTCGATTTAATTTTGAGGGGACGTCCATTAGACGTCATTCATAAAGTACGTCACGTTCTGACGGAAGAGGAGAGCAAGCGTGACATTGCGTGTTAAAAGCATAGGAAATCGTGACAAAAGGGGGTGGAGTAAATTTTGGCTAATTTTAATGTTAGGTACTCAATGGATGACACCTTATCCATATCCACGTAGACACTTTTTTGAAAATTCTAGAACCACCCACCTCCCTTGCGAACAATTGTTCATGCAAAAAATGTGTTTATGGAGCGTAGACAATCGCTAAGGGAGCATTCTTTTATTACGTAACGCTAAAAATCAGATTTTTATACCCCCTCCCCCCACGTAACGAAATTTTCATACAAATTTTAAAAATGTTGTATGGAGCGTAACACGGCCTCCTATCACCCCCTTCCCCCCAACTGCGTTACGTAATAAAAGAACGCTCCCTTAATACCTTCCCCCCTCTTAAAGTATCCACGTGGACAATGCATTAAGGGATCCGCTCAGCTTTCAAAATATTTGGCACAAAAAATATAGCCTGCCATGATCGAGCAATGTATACATACATCATTGGGAAGGGAAAGTAGTGATTTTTTATTGCTTTTTTTCGGCCAAATGATGTTTGTGGTTTAAAACCGTAGAGAATAGGAAAAAACAAGAAATTTTGTAGGGGCCACATTTTTATTGTAGTATTTAACAGTTTCTACAGAGCAGACTTTAAATTAGTTATTTTAAATTGAAAAATGAACAAAAACAGAAAATCGTGTCTAGAGCAAAATCACCTCAATGGCGTATACATCATATCGCCGTGAAACGGCAGTAGCAGTGGTCCTCAGCCAGTTGAACCTCGCGAGCCATTTTTGCAATTTGCGCTATAATCGTGGGCCGCATGTGAAATATTAATAAAAATGACTGAAAATGGCAGAATATGAATACATTGAGAGTTTAATTTTTTTTAAATTATTCATTCGATTTATTAACATAATTAATTGTTTTGCAATTTAAAAAAACTTATAACATACTTCCATTACTGTCCATGTTCGCATAAATGTCACATATGCAAAAACAGCAAGCTGAGAAAAACGCATTTGAAATTTGTCCCATACATAAGGTTACGTGTTAAGTTTTCGCGAAAAAACTGGGTTTCCTCCTGATTTCTAGAACAAAGTAGTGGATGTTATAGGCTCTTTTGAAAGAGCACACAATTTTGAACCAAACGGCATTAATAACTCGAAATCGATGAAAATGCATATGGGACATTTATGCGATCAGGGGCAGATTACCAATTAAAAACATGCTTGATTTCCACATCAATTCAATCCAATTTATTTTGCAAACAAATATTCTAATCAATTTGAAAATTTTACATTGAAGATTCTCAAATTAATAACTCTCTACGAAATCGGCCGATTTCCACCATTTAGTTTTTTTTTTTCATTTGGCTCAAACTTTGTGGGGGCCGTCTATATGACCAAAGAAGCTATTTTGGGCCATTGTTTCACCAATACAAGTCTCCATACAATTTTGGCTGCTGTCTATACAAAAATGGTACGTACATGTACAAACAGCTATAACTTCTGAGCAGTGTTGCAAATGAGTGATAAAAAAGCTATCAATAGATTATCTCTGCACCAAAAATATCCGAGAGTATAGCGGCCGTCACTGTAGCTTGTGAGATCTCTTCTTGTGTCTCGTGATTCCCAGCGATGTCATTCTCTCTCTATCACTCCTCCCCTTTTCCTCGACTATGCGCTCTCACCGCTGAGTCTCTCAATCTCTCCGAAAACTGCAATTAGAGAACGTGAGATGGCGATTAGGAGCCGACCACGCATGACGTCCTGTTAAACTGCGTTTGCGAAATTGGTTTTGTGGCGGCTTTTGTGGTTAAACTCTGTTGCGGTAGCATGATCGTGGAAGCGGGAATGAGAGAGAAAAGGAAAATGTCAATCGCGAGTGGGTAAACACGAAAACGTGTTCGGCTATGTTCGGCGCTGAGAGTTTCAACGAAGAGAGAAGAGCAGTTGTATTTGAGGCATGAATATTCAGGCGAGATAATTGTAGTTGCTGAGAGCTGATACTTTGATATTTTAACAACCCTGCTTCTGAGTGAATTTTCTGATCAATTTGGTGTCTTCGGCAAAGTTGTCGGTATTGTTGAGGACTATTGAAAAAAAAATAGGTACTCGGAAAAAAGTTTGCAGATTTTCTAACCACCTATTTTCACAAAAACTCAATTTCTTAAAATACGTATTTTTTTATTTTCGATATTTTGTATATGTGATAGAGGACAAAACCCACAACTTTTGAAACATAGAGAAACATGGTCAAAAAATCTACAGCCGAGTTAATTTTTTTTAAATTATAGTGATTTTTGAAAAAAGAACGAAATTTTGTGCAAAAACAAATTTGACGTTCTGTTTTCAAGAAATAGCCACCAAAAGTTTGATTTTAGCGAAATATTTGCAGTCCAATTTTCAATGTTAACACATTCGCGAAATTGTCCTATCTCTTTAAAAAAAAAACATTCTTAGTAAAACCGATCAAGACCAACATTTTAAAAAGGTCAAACATTGCATATTACGCCCATCTGATTTTTTTTATGTTTCTATTTTTTCTCAATAGTCCTCAACAATACCTACAACTGTGCCGAAGACACCAAATTGGTCAGAAAATTCACTCAAAAGCTACAGCTGTTTGAATATTTACGTACCATTTTTGTATAGACAGCAGCCAAAATTGTATGGAAACTTGTACCAATGACACAAAAGAGCTTCTTTGGTCATAGGGAAGGCCCCCACAAAGTTTGAGCCAAATAAAAAAAATAAAAATTAAATCCATTTCCGGCTTTGGTAGAGGTGAAATTATAAAACGCTTCTGATTTTTTTAATGACATTATGTTTTAGCTTTGCAAACATATTTGGATTGAAATTATTGTTTATTTGACAAATTGTCGATCAATCAGTTTTTGTTTTTTATGGCATATTATATGTTTAATTTTTTTAATTGCGATTTGAGTACCAGAACAACACTGATTATAATTTTTCCATGAAAAACTATTTCAAACTGATAAGAAGTATTGATCCCAGTTAAAATTCTTTTTCGCAACAGAAAAAGATAAAAAATCTTTCATTTTTAAGGATTTTTTTATGCAGCCCGTAAGTAAGCTACGGATTAAAACGAAACTATTGGCACTACGTCCCCCGGGGCATGTTACGGATTAATGGATCTCAAATTTGGCCCAGATTTTTTGTTTTAATTCTAACTTGAATTTGGAATTTCGCAAAAGGATCGTAGGTTGTCTTCAGAATCCAATCTGATGTAATGAAGTGTTGGATATTTTTTCTGGTATTAACGGCATTTTTAGCCTCGTAATTTTAAATTCAATAAAAGTTACTTTTTAGAAACACTTCTTTCAAATATTTGATCAATATAATATTGGCTAATATATTATTATCAATATAATTGCCGTAATATTGAACGTTTGGCCCTTTTGAAATGTTAGTCTTGGTTTAATTAAACTTGAAAATATTGTTTCTGAAAAGGTCGAAAATGTTTATTCATATTTCATATTTTAACATTTAAAATCGGACCATTAGTTGCTGAGATATTGACATTGGAAAATAGTTGGTTGCTTGGGTGAGCTTAGAAAACATCAATTATCCTGTTTTAAAATCTTTGCATGGCAATATCTCAACAACTAAGGGCCGTATCAACAAGGTCCAAAAAGCAAAATATAGAATTTTCCCAGCTTTTCAAAAATAGTTTTTTTTTCAAAAGTGGGCAAATTTGGGCACTAATTTAAAAAAAAATGAATAACTGCGACTATTTTCAAAAAATTTACCTAAAAATGGCTATAACTTGAAAACGGTACGATTTATTCAAATTTCACAAAAGTACTTTTTGATAGTAAATTCGATTTTCCATCGAAAAATTAAGTTGAAATGATTTTGCGACTAATATTTCGATTTTTTAAAAAAATCAGTATTGAATCAAAAATTCATAACTTGGTCAAAGATTTTTTACCCATTCTTGAAATTTCTGAAAAGTTGGCATTTTATGTCCCCTAAAGCATATTAGAAAAAATAGTGTTTTTGCAAATCAAATTCTAGTGACAAAATGTGACATAAGTAATTACCAAAATTATTTTTAACGTGTATCATTTTTATTTCTGTGTTGTCCTTATCCACACCTACAACTTTGTCAAAGACACCAATCGATCAAACAGTTCCTTCAAAAGATACAGATTTTTAAATTTTCAAACATTATTTTTGTATAGACAGCTGCCAAATTTGTATGGACAATTATATGGACCAACTAATGATGCAAAATGGTTTCTTTGGGCATACCGAAGGCACCAAAAAAGTTTCAGCTGGATTAAAAATACAAAAAAATCAAATGACCAAAATCTCAGAAAATTGCTCTACTGCCAATTATGATTTGAATAAAACGCCAGTGATGTTTCTTGTTGAGTTAAAATGGATAGCATTCCGAAAAAATGTGAAGAAACTTTTTCTCAAACATTCTTCATTTTAAATAATTTTTATTCCACTCTCACTGCAACCTTCCCGGAAACAGAAACTCCATCACATCATCCTCAACCAGATCGTCAAGCGCTCCCTCAAACCGATCTTCTTCGCCAAACATGACTTCACCACCCGCCGGAATCGACCACAGCGCGTCATCCCCACTTCCACTTCCGCTACCGTCGCCGGGTGTGTCCGCGTAGTAGCAGGCGGCCCGATCCGGTTCTTCCAGATGTGCAACGCACTTTTGGTGGACAAAACTGAACTGCGTTTCCGGCGCACATGGCATCGGCTGCAGCTCCCAGCTGGTTTCGGTCAGCGGTCGACAAACGCAAAAGAACCTTGGGTCCTCGTGGCACCACAGCTTGTTGATCTCGTCCAGCGTGTCACATCTGGCAGCGATGCACTCGGATGCATCGTTGGCGTTTTGGGGGAGGTTGTGACTTGAGGATGCTCCCAACAGGGTGGCGAGGAAGATGGGAAGAACTGCAATTTCAGGACGTTGGTGTTACAGTTGAATTTATGTACACAAAGAAATTCATGCTTACCAACGTAGCTCCTTAGTGCCATGACTGAATATTTTAAAGTACTGTTGAATACTAAATTTGAGGGATATAATTGAGTCGATTCAGACAGAGCTCTGTGAATAGAAGGGCTGATAGGATAAGACTTGATGTTTTTTTTTTGTATGAATTGATAACCACTTCAGCACCAAAAAACGAAATCCATAATAGATTCTTCCGGGTCTTATCTGCAGTGAAGAAATGATAACATTAAGCGCCACGCCACAGTTTATATTCTCATTGCATTGAACTGCCTCTCAAAATAGATTGACACTTGAAGGTGGTTTTATCTGCCTTATTGCAGATCATTTGAATGGACAATTGAACAGCTTTGCATGATAGTCAAAATGAAGTAATAGACAACATGCTGAAATCTCGTGACCAGATAAAAGGTTGCATCACCAGTTGAATCACATATTATTTTTTGCAAATATGTTTAGTAATATTACAGTTTAAAATTTCGGTTCGGGTGGTCACATTACATACCTTCAACGTATCTTAAACTTCGAATCAATTTGAAACCCAGTGCAATTTTCTTGGCTTTAAAAAGAAATCCAATTCATTTTATCTCATCTTGAGCTCATCCGACACAAAAAAGGACAAACCTCACCGGAAAAAGGACCTGCTTCCACGTATGAAGTTGCTCCGTTCCCACTGCAGTTATTGAATAAGAGCACTAATCTTTTATAGTAGAAGGTACTTGGTAGTAGTACTCACGTGTGCTAGCAAAAGAAAAGAAAGAAAAGCATTCCTACGAAATCGATTCTTTTGAGCATTGAGCACTCTCGTACCAGGAAGACGCACACACACAACGGGAGTGTATCATGTTGAGGAAAATCCTTCCAGCACCGGTTTCTTCTTTACCCGTGGGACCCTTTTGCTATCTTGACATTCAGCTCAGACTCTCGAATCTGCTTCATTCAATGAAGCAAGCAGCAGCCCCAGAACGTGTAGAAGAGCTTTCACGGTGATTCGGCGGTCGAGCCCAGCAGACAGGTTTAGCTCCAGATGTTACGAACTAGTTGAGGCACTTTAGGTTGAAAATTTATTCTGCTCTGTTTTTGATATATACACAAAAAAATCCGGGGACAAAATGTAATTTGTTTCGATAAAAACTTAATTTTTTTGACGTCAAAACTTTCGCAATTTCAATTAAACTAGGTCCTGGATCAATCTTCCAGACCTTCCAGAATCAACCTTGATTAGGACTCTCCAAGAAATATGTACACGAAAAAAAAAAACAATTTTGTAAATTATTTTTTGTCAATAAAAGTTGAACTCAAAAAAACTATTTTTTTTTGTATTTCGAAATTTTTGATATGTTTTTGAAGGCAATAAAAAGATATCTTTTGCGCGATATGGTATGATAGTGGCTTGATGGTAGCTGTTTCCATAGATATGATTTTTTTAAAAAATTATGATTTTTTGGAAACGTCGAAAGAATTATTTTTTCTTCATAAATACTCTTTTTAAACCGAATCGTATTTGTAATAGAAAAGTACTTTACGATTTTTGGTAAAATATACGTTTCTTAAGTTATGGGCACGAATTCTATTCGTTTTTGTTTTTTTTTTAAATACCGTGAACCAGGGTGACATTGATAGGTTTTAAATTTATTTTTTGATATATTTTCCAACGGGCAAGGTTTTTCTCAAGATTATTAGTTTTAAAACATGTGCTGGGGTACCTCACACAAAGTTCATGCACTATTCTTGAAAAAAAGTTTTTTTCAATAAGGCCATTGCAAATATTTTTTAAAGTTTTTGTGAACCCCCCCCCCCCCCTTAAATTAACAGGAAGCAAAAAAGTATTTTTAAAAAAAACTTCACAATTTAAATGAAAATTAGAGTTTAATCATCCGAAAACCAGTCAATACATCGATACTTTGAAAACTGATGATTGGAAAGCAACTGGACGCGTGTAAAATGCATTTTAAAACACTTTTTTGCAATTCCGTCGTGAAACTACTTACTTTTCCTGTCATTCTTGAACGACGAAATAGCCTACTTTTCTGTACCAAAAATAACAGAATCGAATAGCAACACTTTTCAAAATAAATGCTGAAAAGTTCTACATTTCAGCACTCAAATGGGTGCTGAAAAGTTGGACTTTTCAGCACTTGTTTCGAAAAGTAACACTTTTCAACATTTTTTTGATTTAAACGATTTATTGACAAAATACATATTCCTTTGTGGACAACCATTCAGTGAGGTACTCCTGGATTTTAGCTCCTGAAAAGTGCTTAAAAAGTGCAAAAATGCCTCACGGCAAGAAAAAGAGGCGGTCCTCACCAGCAGGATCGGCAGATTTGAAGAAGCTAAAGAATGCCGAAGCGCTACCTGCAAAGCCAGGCAGTTTGAGCAAGGACGCTCAAAATTGTCTGGAAACCAGTTCGCTACCCTCCTGTGGACGTGAGCGAGAAGGAAGAATTTGAACAACGGGAAAAGTTGCCACCCATTTTGTGAAAACATCGTCATCGGATTCGGTGCGAAAGTGGCTGACCGGGTTTATCAAATCTGGTGCTTTACGAGCTTCCATTCGCTTGTGTGCTGATGGACTCAAAATTCTGCTACCTACCAGAAAGGATTACAACTACGTTCGGGATTTCCTGAACAACACAAAGATTGAATACTACAGCCATGACGATCCAGGTAAACGCCCCATGAAACAGGTCCTCCGAGGGCTGTACGAAATGGATGTGAGTGTGCTGAAAGAAGAGCTCAAAACTCTTAAGTTGAACGTGATCGAAGTCTTCAAGATGACGAGACACAACAAGGACATCAAGTATCGTGATCAACTGTACCTGGTTCATTTCGAGAAAGGATCGACAACGCCGTCTGAGCTGAAAGCAGTTCGGGCAATTTTCAACATCATCGTGTCTTGGGAACGTTATCGTCCAGTGCACCGTGACGTGACACAGTGTTCGAACTGTTTGCAGTTTGGACATGGTGGAAGGAACTGTTTCATCAAGAGTCGTTGTGCAACCTGCGGAGGTGAGCACAAAACTCAAGCTTGCGAAACAATCAACGAGAACATTGAAGCGAAATGCTTCAATTGCGGCGGCGACCATTCTACCAAGAATCGAAGCTGCCCAAAACGAGCTGAGTTTGTGAAAATTCGGCAGCAAGCGACGACGAGGCACCAACCAAATCGTCGCAGAGCACCACCAACTTTCACGGACGTGGATTTTCCTGCTTTGGCGTCACCTGGAGCGGGATCTGTTCGAGTGGTTCCAAATCTGCAGCCATTGCCGTTGAATCAGCGGCAAAAAGTTGCAGAGAATACAACACCTCCAGGCTTCAGTCAGCACCCGAGGGAAAACCAACCAGCATCAACGGATGAAGGCAGTAGTGAGCTGTTTTCACCACAAGAACTTTTGAACATTTTCATCGAGATGACAACAACACTGCGTGGTTGCAAAACTCGTGCGGAACAAGTAAGAACGCTTGGAGGATTTATCTTGAAATACAGTTCGTAGTTTACTCGTTCTATTGATTTTGAATATTTCAATGAATTTGCTTTTTAGTTTTAAGTTAGGATTAGTTGTTAAAGTGATTTTTTTCTTTTTACCCAAATGTATTCGATTCAATGCAAAAATGTAAAACAATTTGAAGTAAATAAATGAATGTGAACAGTTAATAATAAAACAAAAAATATAACAAAGATGAAGAGCATTTGGCCATACCACTTAGAATGTAAATGAAATGTAATTATTATAAGAAAGTTCAATAAAGACATATTTAATTTCAAAAATTTTTCAATTGACAAAATACATGAACATTTGACATAAAATTTCACTCAGTGTGTGTTTTTTGGAATAGCAAAAAATGTTGTATGGAACTCGTTGCAAAACTTGATTTTTTCAGCACTCTTCGTATTTATCCAACTCGGTGAACCTCGTTGGATAAATGTACGACTCGTGCTGAAAAAATCCTCTTTATGCAACTTGTTGCATAAACTACTATTTTCATTCAAATGTTGAAACCTAGGCTTTTAACCCTCTACAACCTTATCCCGCATTTTGACGGGCTTCGATCTAAAAAACGCCAAAAATCAATTTTCCAACCGATTTTTTATCTTTAAAAAGCATTGGAAACAAGAACTCTTAAAATTTTAGAAAATTTCAGGGTTGGAGGTTTTACTTGCTTTATGTGACTTTGAAGTATGCAGTATTTTTTGTAGTGTCCCAGACTATGCATCTACGCATTTTTTCAATATAAATGATGATGGTGCCATTCTTTAGCAGAAAATGTGAAAAACACGCAAAAAAATAGAAAAAAGTGGCTGTAAAACGTAAAAAATTGATAGGCACAATGCAATTAAATTAGGTGGTACAATAGGCCAAATACTAAAAAAACAATCATAAATTAAACAAGATAAATGCTAATTAAAATACTTAAAAATAAAACAAGAAAAACATATAACAAGAGAAGTAAAGATTTTCGTAGAACAAAAGTTGCTCAAAATGACCTCCAGAACACGGGGAAAATAAATATTTTCGAAAAAAAAATTTGAGCAGTAGAGGGTTTATTTGAATTTTCATAATTTTTTTTTTAATTTTTTGCCCGCCCCTCGACTTTGGTCAGAGCCGAGGGACATGAACTTCAAAAAATATTTGCAACGGCCTTACGTTTAAAAAAATAGTTACGTTAAAAAATCTTGGTTTAAATTCCGGAGTGCAATCCAACCCTTTTTTGGTAAAATCAGATTTAAGGGGTTCAAACATTATTTTAACGTCAAATGTACCATCATTAAGGTTGCTGATATAGTTTTAAGAAAAAAAAAATCAATGTTAATATTTAGTTTGATAAGTTTATAAGGTTTTTAACAATATACATATAATCTTTTGCTAAAATTGTTAAAAACTCAGAATTTTACCTGAAATTCAATAAAACTAGTTTTGTTAATAAAATTATAATTCATATTCATAACTGAATTCGAAACACGAATAATATTTTTTTTTAATTAAATATGTCTTTATTGAACTTTCTTATAATAATTACATTTCATTTACATTCTAAGTGGTATGGCTACATGCTTTTCATCTTTGTTATATTTTTCGTTTTCTTATTAACTGTTCACATTCATTTATTTATTTCAAATTGTTTTACATTTTTGCATTGAATCGAATACATTTGGGTAAAAAAGAAAAAAAAAATCACTTTAACAACTAATCCTAACTTAAAACTAAAAAGCAAATTCATTGAAATATTCAAAATCATTAGAACGAGTAAACTACGAACTATATTTTAAGATAAATCCTCCAAGCGTTCTTACTTGTTCCGCACGAGTTTTGCAACCACGCAGTGTTGTTGTCATCTCGATGAAAATGTTCAGAAGTTCTTGTGGTGAAAACAGGTCACTACTGCCTTCATCCGTTGATGCTAGTTGGTTTTCCCTCGGTTGCTGACTGAAGCCTGGAGGTGTTGTATTCTCTGCAACTTTTTGCCGCTGATTCAACGGCAATGGCTGCAGATTTGGAACCACTCGAACAGATCCCGCTCCTGGTGACGCCAAAGCAGGAAAATCCACGTCCGTGAAAGTTGGTGGTGTTTTGCGACGATTTGGTTGGTGCCTCGTCGTCGCTTGCTGCCAAATTTTCACAAACTCAGCCCGTTTTGGGCAGCTTCGATTCTTGGTCGAATGGTCGCCACCGCAATTGAAGCATTTCGCTTCGATGTTCTCGTTGATTGTTTCGCAAGCTTGAGTTTTGTGCTCACCTCCGCAGGTTACACAACGACTCTTGATGAAACAGTTCCTTCCACCATGCCCAAACTGCAAGCAGTTCAAACACTGTGTCACGTCACGGTGCACAGGACGATAACGTTCCCAAGTCACGATGATGTTGAATATTGCCCGAACTGCCTTCAGCTCAGACGGCGTTGTCGATCCTTTCTCGAGATGAACCAGGTACAGTTGATCACGATACTTGATGTCCTTGTTGTGTCTCGTCATCTTGAAGACTTCGATCACGTTCAACTTAAGAGTTTTGAGCTCTTCTTTCAGCACATTCACATCCATGTCGTACAGGCCTCGGAGGACCTGTTTCATGGGGCGTTTACCTGGATCGTCATGGCTGTAGTATTCGATCTTTGTGTTGTTCAGAAATCCCGAACGTAGTTGTAATCCTTTCTGGTAGGTAGCAGAATTTTGAGTCCATCAGCACACAAGCGAATGGAAGCTCGTAAAGCACCAGATTTGATAAACCCGGTCAGCCACTTTCGCACCGAATCCGATGACGATGTTTTCACAAAAATGGGTGGCAACTTTTCCCGTCGTTCAAATTCTTCCTTCTCGCTCACGTCCACAGGGAGGGTAGCGAACTGGTTTCCAGACAATTTTTGAGCGTCCTTGCTCAAACTGCCTGGCTTTGCAGGTAGCGCTTTGGCATTCTTTAGCTTTTTCAAATCTGCCGATCCTGCTGGTGAGGACCGCCTCTTTTTCTTGCCGTGAGGCATTTTTTGCACTTTTTAGCACTTTTTTGGTTTGTGAGGGACGCACGTCTGACTCGCTTCTCTGCTGATCGCAGACTGAAACACGAATAAAAAGTTTCACATTTAATATGAAATTTGTTAATGCCTATAAATTTGGAGATTCCTCTACCACAGTCAGTATGAATCTATACCATTCCGTACGTATTTAATATGTACTCTTCATTTTACGGAAAAATTTCAAACCTATCAAGGTTGCCCCGTTTGACGATACTTCTTGAAGGCAAAGCACCCACAGTTTTGTAAAGAGAGACTTTGAAAATTAGACAGTAAGTTTCTGGGATAAAGCCTTACAAACAGTCCGAATCGATGAATGTGATTTAAAACTGACGATTTCTTGGTAACGATGCTCAAAGCAAAAAAAAAACTGTTCTTTTCAATAATTCAATTCATTTTTTTTTAAATTTATGGAAAAAGTGTAGAATAACACTATTTTATTTAAAGAGATCAGAAAATTTTTCAAGGTTTGATTTTTTTAACATTGAAAATTGAACTAATAGTTTTCAAAATATCGCTAGTTTAAAATTACGACATAGAAAATCACATTTGCGTCGCTTCGAATTCTTTTTGAGGATTTATCTCACAAACTTACTGTCCGATTTTCAAAGTCTCAAAGACAAATTTGTAGGAATGATTAAAAGCTCAAAAAAGGCTAAAAAAATATTTCTAAGTGGCTTCCTTCGTTTAGTATTTCAATAACAAAAAATGTTTAAATTTTCAAAAATTAAAGCATAAATGTTCATCCCGCAAAATTGTATGGAGGCTTGTATGGGAAACCGAATCGAAAAAAAAGTATTAATTTAAAAATCACAGATTACGATTAACGGGAAACCTCCACCGACTTTACTCTTTATGATCCACCGATTCAGCAGATCCCTCCTCCACCACCACCAGTAACGTACATTGAAGCCGGTTCAGACTGCAAACTGAAGCTTGGTTCTGACTCTATAGGGGATGAAAAATAAGCGAGCAAAACGAGTGATCAATGATGAAGTGCTATCCTTCTGACGGTTGTGGGGTGGTGGGTTTTGATTCTGGCATCCTGAAGTCCCCACACTATACGCTGACTGTCTCAAACAACGAGTTCTGTGTCGAGTGCATTCTTCTGCTGATATAGCGGTTCATGAACCTTAGGGTACTCCGGGTGGGAACATTCAGTTGTTCTTGCGGCAAACCACACCCCAGAGAGTATTATGCTCACGTAGGGACAGTGGTGAATCTTTGGAATAAAACTTTTGAAATTTAAGATGGTAGAAGTGGTTTTTAATATTTTGCTTTTGCTACTTTAATGTTTTGAAGGAGAAACATTTTTACGTAATGTCTTAAAACAGCAACCCGATACACCACTGTCCGGTTCAGTGTGCTTATTCTGGCGAATGACCCCGGATATAAGAGCCGTAGACCACCGGAATACACGTGTCCTTTGATACCGCACCCTATCTATCGCTCCATATCTATCGGGGTGGTCTCGCAGCCCACTGCAGCGGTTGTGATATACAAAAGCTGGAAATCTGGAGAAAATCCCTTTCTTTCACCTTTTAGCCTGGAATTACACATACAAACACGCAAGTGCACACACACACAAACATGCTGGTGCGAAATGGACCATCCTGTTTGGTGTGATATATTCATCCAGTGACAACGAGCAGTGTGTGCAATGACACGAAAGAAAAGGAACGTTGGCATTTTTGCTGTTACTCTTGTTCGGGGGATAATTCTTTCTCACCCACCCCACGGAATCGCAGTTCTTTACGAAAATGTGATGTAGCGGAAATGCTTGTATTATCGTTTAAAATTCAGCCCTTTGTAAATATTTTTTGAAGTTTATGTCATATTTTTTGGAGTTTCGATAAGTAGTTTAAAATTATATATAAAAATTTGTTTTCGCATATCCGTTTTAGATCGTTGGATCTGGCAACCCTGTCTGAAGTTATGACCGTTTAAGTGATATTTATGTACATTTTTGAAACCATCGCTAGACAGGTAATCGAGTTTTTCCAAACGAGCCTAAAAGTCCGAAGATATGGCAACCTTGTCTCACGTTTCGTTTGGAATTTTATTCTATATTTTTGGGATTTTATAGATATTTTCCAACTAAGAACAGTTAGAATTGGGTTCCATGTGAAAAATCAAAAGAATTTAAAAAAGCTTCAGATATAAAGGTTTTTCAATAGAACTAGTTAAGTTGTAAATTTAATTTTGTTTGATGCTGATAACTTAGTTCAGGATTCAAATTTCTGAATTGAACCTGGAACAATTTATTTACTGAAACTCAAACTTTTAAACTTTTTAAAGAATAAACAATGACAGAAAACGAATTGTGAAAACAAATCAGTAGTTTAAGTAGGAAAAAAGATCGAACATGTTGGACTATTTTAAAGATGATTTTATTCATGTTAGAGTTTGAATTAAATTGAAATTTGCCTATGTTACAGCATTTTAAAGATTTTTGGTGTTTTTTGTACAGTCATCCCTCATATTCGGAACAGTTAACAGATCGGCCAATGTTCAAAAAATCATAGCAAATCGATAATTGAACTAAATGATTTGCTTTTACCTTCATTTGAAAGCTTTTCTTGCGATCTTTCGAATGCTGTATCGAATAACCGCAAATTTCAACTTTAATATCAGGTTTTTGAAGAAAAACTTTGAATTCGGAACACTGATCAGTAGTGCGGTGCCTGTGTGGAGGCGCAGTCCTGTTTTTTCGTGTTATTTTCCGTCTCTTTTGTGTCGCTATTTGTGTACATGGGGTGATTGGATTTCTTCTTCTTCTTTTTTCATTTATTTTTTGTTCGTGCGTTCGTTGGCCGATGAATTTTATTTTTGTTCTCTTTATGTAGTTTTCGATAGAAACGATCCGATTTTTGTTTTTTGAGACAAGCAAGTCGTATTGCTGGATTAAGTCCTTTCCATATCATCGAGGATCGGAAGGCACGTCGACGGATATGTTTTAAGGCTTATGATATAAAATAATTTTAATGAATGAAGCCCTTCCTACATCACCGTTGATCGGAAGGCACGCCGACGGAGAATTTCTGGAGAATCGCGGACGAATTAATACTATATTTAAATCCCTAGATAGGTATCTTTCCGCAGCCGGCTGCCTAAGATTTTTAAAATTTCAACCCATAAACAAATTGCTCATGGTCGCATCACCTACCACAGTGAATCCTGACCTTATACCCATCTTACTAACCCCTCAAAACTCATGTGATACTTTGTCGGAGACGCAGTCGATTTGGCGGTCCCATCACTCAAGTATCGGCTAACATTCCCATCCACTTCCTCGTGTCTTACCACTGGTCGTGGCCGGCGTCGGTATTGATCAGCACGATAGGGACCTTTGAAAATTGCGAAGGGGTGATGATTGGTTCCTACTTTTCATCTGTGGTCCACGGAGCAATGTTTGGGGGTCCTGGTCAATAACGAAGTAGCAGCTACGGGTAGACACCAATGCTATGCTATGCTAAAAACTTTGAATTCGGAACACTTTTTTCTTACGGATGTAAACAAACTTTGGTTCTCTCCATGAGTACATAATGTTTACAAAATAATGACTTCACGCACTGAAACCAACGAAACTCAAGCTAAGTTATGTTTTATGAATGGTCTGATAACTTTTTTGTAAAAATATCCGTTAAATTCAGGTGTTCCACTATTGTGGGAGGCACAATAACATCCCACAATTATGGAACAAGCAATTTGGAGGCAGTGTTTTGCTGCTCTGAATAAAATAGTCTTGAGATGCAGTTTTTTTGTTTTAAAAGTAATACTTTAACTAGTGAAATAGCAAGATAATGTTCAAATAAAGGTCCTAAAAATAGTAGGGTCGACAGAAAAGATTCATTTGGCATGCTATTGCCAAATTATCACAAAAGTGTTCCGAATTTGTGGGTGTTCCGAATATGTTGGATGACTGTACCTTCAAACTATGTGTCCTGATTTGTTCCACTTCCCGTTGACCTAAACTGCTCATATTTTGGCCAGATGCTAGTTTTATATGCTCAAATAACCCCTGAAAATTTCAGGCAGATTTGTGAGTTCCAAACAGAGTCTCGGCCCGAAACTTCAAAAACGAACAAAAGCAGCGAACCGAATAATGGCAATGACGTTTTGGAATTTTGACAGTTTGGAACGCATGAATTACCCCATTATCGGTTTCCCACATGGGTGATGTGGAAATTGTTGCACATGGTTGAAGTTGGGAATTTTGCAGCTTATTTTAATTTATGCTAAATTTCAAAATATAAACACGAATCTACAGCGAATCGATGTGAAAACTAAAGATACATTAAAGGCACGATGATTTGATGTGCAATCTTAATCAGGATCGCGATAAAAGAGGTTTAAATCGAAAAATAATAATAAAACAAATTCTGGTCAGGAATTTAACGAAATTTTGTCTGTTTTGGAAGACTTAATGATATTGCACAATGGTTATAGATTTTTTTACAAAAAAGTAAATTTTTCGGTTCGTCCACAAACAATCCCATGTTTGTAAACAAACGACGCCATATTGCCAATGTTGTTCGGTAGCTCATATCAGGCCATCGCCGGGGCCCTGGTTCCAAACGACACCCCATACTAAGGGTTGGCCCTATTCGTGGACTCACTCTTGAAGTGAAGAACATTTTCATGTCCAAACTCAAATTATTGTTTTCGTAGAGAGCTTAGAATGTTCAATTCTCTCTGCCTGCCGAAAGCACAACTGACAATTCCTGCCACGCAGACCACCCCGGGACTGTTTTGAAACATCCAGTGACGATGAGGCTGTTGTTTGTTGATACAGGAGGAACAGGACAACAAAAGGAACAGCCGTATTCCTGGGCCATGTCAAACACTAAATGAAAATTGATGGCAAACCATATTTTCCGTTCGTTTAAGACGGGGGCCATCCAGCAGTCCGAAGAGGTTCCGGAATCGGATTCAATTTGTCTAATCATGGCTGAAGGAATTGTGTCCGGGAAAACACTAATGCACACTTACCTGTCCGAGGTCTGCGTCTGGTTTTGGGAGGAATGTTGGGGGGCATTGGAGTCACGTTAACGGAGGCTTGTACGACCGGAAATGAGACAGCAAACAATGGCACCAAAGCCGGACGATGATGGTGACAATTCTTCGTGCTCCGGTTTTGGGAGAGGAAAAATGGGCCTGACGTAGTAAAAGCAGCATGAATTATTGCTGCAGATCCAATTACGATGGTTGTTACCCATTTTTGGGTGGTTTATACGACGTTTTGTTTGGATTATTTTTGCTTTTTTTACCCGCAAATTGAAACCAAAATTCTAAACATGGCGCTTCGAACTCAAAATTAATCTCCCACAAAATGCAATTATCGTGAAACTGTTGACTCGTTTGTCAGACCCTGGGCCACTTGGGCCGAATACAAACACGCACACAGGACTTAAAGTGTTTGCAATTGTGATGCACTTACCCGATAATTAATATTTGATTGCATCAAATTTGCAGACCACCACTTAAAATTGCCCAAACCGAGAGCCTTTCAGGCATGCATAATGCCAACAGAGCCACCAAACACAACACAATCAAACAAGCACCATTACAAAACGGTGTGTACGGCGGCCACCCACAAACCTCAGCTACGTTGAAAGCAGGAAGTGCATGTATGCAGCAATTCCATTTGAAAAGAGCCTAAACCAAAAAAAAAGTTCTCCGATCGGGCTCAAAATTTTTCTGGGGGTTCCTTGGCCAAAATAATTAGACCCGTATTTTTTTGTTTGGCCATTAGGGTGGCCTACATCGTGCTAGGGTGGTTCAAAAAATGGCAATTTTCGTCATTTTTCGCAAAAACCACTTTTTTCTAAAAATCATATCTCCGCGCCATTTCATCCGATTTTAGCTGTCCTAGACGCAAAAGAAAGGTGATGAGTTTGGCTATTTGGGAAAAATAGTAAAGTTCCAAAATCTAGCTTAACTATTGAAAAGTCGTATGAAAACTTAAAATGGCGTTTTGACCGTGTCTGGACCAAAGAGCCTATGTCTGAAAATATTTTTATCGGATTCCTCGGAAAATTTCACATAACATATCAAAAAATTGGCGATGTCGAACCGTACGTTTCCGAGATATGATTTTTTGAAAAAAAAACTGCGTTTTTCGACGCGCCACGCGCAAAAACGGGAAAATGACGAAATCGGCAAAAAATCAACTTTTTCCACTAAAACTGCGATAACTTTAAAATTTCAGCGATGACCTATAGATGTTATGGTACCAAAAGTTGCGTCTCTCAATTACGAAAATTTTGGTACCCAGACATGTATAGGTCATCGCTGAAATTTTAAAGTTATCGCAGTTTTAGTGAAAAAAGTTGATTTTTGCCGATTTCGTCATTTTCCGTTTTTGCGCGTGGCGCGTCGAAAACGCAGTTTATTTTCAAAAATCGTATCTCCAAAACGTACGGTTCGACATCGCCAATTTTTTGATATGTTATGTGAAATTTTCCGAGGAATCCGATAAAAATATTTTCAGACATAGGCTCTTTGGTCCAGACACGGTCAAAACGCCATTTTAAGTTTTCATACGACTTTTCAATAGTTAAGCTAGATTTTGGAACTTTACTATTTTTCCCAAATAGCCAAACTCATCACCTTTCTTTGCATCTAAGACAGCTAAAATCGGATGAAATGGCGCGAGATATGATTTTTAGAAAAAGTGGTTTTTGCGAAAATGACGAAAATTCCCATAATTCGAACCACCCTAGCACGATGTAGGTCACCCTAATGGCCAAACAAAAAAATACGGGTCTAATTATTTTGGCCAAGGAACCCCCAGAAAAATTTTGAGCCCGATCGGAGAACTTTTTTTTCGGTTTAGGCTCTTTTCAAATGGAATTGCTGTATGCAAATGGGTCACTAAAGTGGTGGTATGCGCGGCAAGGGAATGTGAAAAATGGCCACGCTGTTTAATTTCCATTACGTTCGTCGCGCGTGCAATGGAGGATACTCGAGCAAAGTACATGGAAATTGTGGCGTGGAAAATGTGAAATGTGGCGATTGCACCGAGCGAAAATATTCCGTCAATTTATTTATATCATTTTCTAGAATATTTGGAAATGTGGAAATGTGAGAATAAAACACTATGACCAACAGATATTAGGGGAGAGTGTGGAATAGCGTAGATCACGGATATATGAAAAAAAAACTTTTATTTTACAGCGCAAATATTTTTCAAACTTTATGTCGCCTCCATTACCCCCTTCCCTTCAAAGTCGGCTAGAATAATCAGGGACAAAAAAAATATTTTTTCGAGAAACTTCAATATTTTAATGACAATGAAAGTTTTATCAACTGAAAACTAGTTAAAATACTTTTTCTTGCCTTTGAGCAGTTCTCTAGGATTTCGGTCATTCGATTTTTTTTTTGTATTTTTTAATCCGACTGAAACTTTTTTGGTGCCTTCGGTATGCCCAAAGAAGCCATTTTGCATCATTAGTTTGTCCATATAATTTTCCATACAAATTTCGCTGCTGTCCATATAAAAATGATGTATGAAAATTCAAAAATCTGTATCTTTTGAAGGAATTTTTTGATCGATTTGGTGTCTTGGGCAAAATTGTAGGTATGGATACGGACTACACTGGAAAAAATGATACACGGTAAAAAAAATTTGTTGATTTTTTTATTTAACTTTTTATCACTAAAACATGATTTGCAAAAAAACACTATTTTTATTAATATTATATTTTTTGATATGTTTTAGATGACATAAAATGCCAACTTTTCAGAAATTTCCAGGTTGTGCAAATAATCATTAACCGAGTAATGAATTTTTTAATCAATACTTATTTTTTCAAAAAATCGAAATATTGGTCGCAAAATTTTTTAAACTTTTTTTTTTCGATGTAAAATCCAATTTGCAATCAAAAAGTACTGCAGTGAAATTTTGATAAAGTTCACCGTTTTCAAGTTAAATTCATATTTAGGTGACTTTTTTGAAAATAGTCGCAGTTTTTCATTTTTTTTAAATTAGTGCACATGTTTGCACACTTTTGGAAAAAATATTTTTGAAAAGCTTGAAAATTCTCTATATTTTGCTTCTACGGACTTTGTTGATACGACCTTTAGTTGCTGAGATATTGCCATGCAAAGGTTAAAAACAGGAAAATTGACGTTTTCTAAGTCTCACCCAAACAACACACCATTTTCTAATGTCAATATCTCAGCAACTAATGGTCCGATTTTCAATGTTAAAATATGAAACATTTGTGAAATTTTTCGATCTTTTCGAAAACATAAATTTCAAAATTATCAAATCAAGACTAACATTTCAAAAGGGCCAAACATTCAATATTCCGCCATCTTGGATTGCACATGGGTAATTCTCTACCAACTCACACGAAATCGGGAAAAGTTGCCCCGACCCCTCTTCGATTTGCGTGAAACTTTGTCCTAAGGGGTAACTTTTGTCCCTGATCACGAATCCGAGGTCCGTTTTTTGATATCTCGTGACGGAGGGGCGGTACGACCCCTTCCATTTTTGAACATGCGAAAAAAGAGGTGTTTTTCAATAATTTGCAGCCTGAAACGGAGATGAGATAGAAATTTGGTGTCAAAGGGACTTTTATGTAAAATTAGACGCCCGATTTGATGGCGTACTCAGAATTCCGAAAAAACGTATTTTTCATAGAAAAAAAACACTAAAAAAGTTTTAAAAATTCTCCCATTTTCCGTTACTCGACTGTAAACAATTTTTGAACATGTTATTTTATGGGAAATTTAATGTAATTTTCGAATCTACATTGACCCAGAAGGGTCATTTTTTCATTTAGAACAAATTTTTTCATTTTAAAATTTCGTGTTTTTTTCTAACTTTGCAGGGTTATTTTTGAGAGTGTAACAATGTTCTACAAAGTTGTAGAGTAGACAATTACAAAAATGATATATAGACATAAGGGGTTTGCTTATAAACATCACGAGTTATCGCGATTTTACGAAAAAAAGTTTTGAAAAAGTTACTTTTTGCGTTTTTCTTCGTTTCGTCGTCCGTGTCTGTCGCGGGTGACTATGAACGGCCATGATCGATGACGACCAACTTTTTCAAAACTTTTTTTCGTAAAATGAAGCTACAAACCTCATGAATGATGAATCTGCAAATTCAGTTGGTTTAAATCGTTTTAAGGGTCTTTTAAGAAATTTAAGAAGTCAATCAAAAATTGATGGCATCAGCAACCTTTCAATTTCTGAAAACTCGTGAAATTTCGTTGAAAAACTAACTTAATCCACCTATGTGGTTGAAGCCTTCCTCACAACAATGGCTGTACACAAGTTTCATCTATTTTTTATATCCGGCTTCCAAAAAGTACATCGATATCACTTAAGTGGCCATGTCTCGAGACAGGGTTGCCAGATCTTCGATGTTTTGCACTCGTTGGAAAGGTCTTTTGGTAACCTAACCAACAATGGGTCGGATGATGGACCCGGACATAGTTTACATACATTTAAGTGAGATCCGGCTTCAAAAAAGTACATCAATATCACTTAAGAGGCCATATCTCGAGACAGGGTTGCCAGATCTTCGATGTTTTGCACTCGTTGGAAAGGTCTTTTGGTAACCTAACCAACAATGGTTCGGATGGTGGATCCGGACATAGTTTACATACATTTAAGTGAGATCCGGCTTCAAAAAAGTACATCAATATCACTTAAGTGGCCATATCTCAAGACAGGGTTGCCAGATCTTCAATGTTTTGGACTCATTGGAAAGTTCTTTTGATAAGTTAACCAACAATAGGTCGGATGGTGGATCCGGACATAGTTTACATACATTTAAGTGAGATCCGGCTTCAAAAAAGTACATCAATATCACTTAAGGGGCCATATCTCGAGACAGGGTTGCCAGATCTTCAATGTTTAAGACTCGTTGGAAAGGTATTTTGATAACCTAACCAACGTTGGGTTGGATGGTGGATCCGGACATAGTTTACATACATTTAAGTGAGATCCGGCTTCACAAAAGTAAATCAATATCACATAAGGGGCCATATCTCGAGACAGGGTTGCCAGATCTTCAATGTTTTAGACTCGTTGGAAAGGTCTTTTGATAATCTAACCAACGATGGGTCGGATGATGGACCCGGACGTAGTTTACATACATTTAAGTGAGATCCGGCTTCAAAAAAGTACATCAATATCACTTAAGTGGCCATATGTCGAGACAGGGTTGCCAGATCTTCAATGTTTTGGACTCGTTGGAAAGGCCTTTTGATAACCTAACCAACGATGGGTCGGATGATGGACCCGGACATAGTTTACATACAGTTAAGTGAGATCCAAATATATGTGAAAACATATTTTTATACATAACTTATGAACTACTTATCGAAACTTCAATCTGTATAAAACTCGATCTATGGGACCCTAAACCAAGTCGAATGCAACAAGTTCGGGTCAAATCGGTTCAGCCAGTGCCGAGAAACATGAGCTAGTTTGTTGGTCACATACATACATACACACACACATACACACACACATACACACACACATACACACAGACATTTGTTCAGTTTTCGATTCTGAGTCGATATGTATACATGAAGGTGGGTCTAAGACGTTTTTATACGAAGTTCATTTTTAGAGCAGGATTATAGCCTTACCTCAGTGAGGAAGGCAAAATGGACGCCCATTATTTTACTCACCTCGTTTTCGCTGCAATTCCAAGTTGTAACGCCAACCAGTGATAGCGAATCGGCTCCAGATAACCGCAATCATTATTTTCGCCTCATTTCGAAAAGGACAAGCCGACAGGATCATGTAACGACTTGCGATGTGTGTCAACGGCACCGCAGCGGCAACATTGTTGCCAGAAAGTCCAAGCCCGGCAAGTGCGACAATCGACCTCATTTATGGAAATGGAATTGGATTAAATTTAACCCCGTACCTGGACCAATTTTTGCCTGCGTGCTGCGTGGTCAAATGTGGGCTTTCATGGTTCGTGGTTGTTTAATTGGATCCAATTAGGGTGCGTTGTTTTCGCTGGACAAACTTGTAATTTTAAATTGAACGTGAAGTAAAATTATAACGGCTTTTTTTTTGATTGAATTTTCTCTCTGAATAAAGTGAAAGTAACGTTTGAAGGATGCATCTCTTATTTATTTTTCTGCTTGTGTGTTGCTGTTTTGGTTCGAAATCGTACTTATACAATATTTTCATAAACTTATCTTGAGTTCTAACTCGCTCCACCAACTCCATCTATTCACACAACTATAAATATGTTCACTTCACCTCACTAAAAGTACATCCACACAACTTGCGATCTCTCTATCTTCATTTAGTTCCATATCCATTCATCTCCTCTGTACATTTTGAACGTGTGTGAGTTTGTGTCGTTATGCCTATATGTGTACACGTGTCTGTTTGCCCCCTTTTTTCTCCCCAACGAAGCTTTTCAGAAAGCTTGCCCCGTTCGTCTCATAATATGTACATTCGTGTCAGCACGTTTTTCTTATTTCCTTCAAATATGTATGTATGTGATTATGCACTCTCCCGGCGGCACATTTTCCCGTGGTCAGCCCACTTCACCGACAACATCGTTCTCCCCAAGTCAGGCCCTGGGAAAAAGAAGCATGAAAAGGACGACCACCGTTTAGCGCAAAAGTTCAATTTAGAATTACGGGATGAAATGTATGCGGCTCACTTGCCATAAGTTGATGATGTAGGGGGAGGGCTCTTACCAGTTTGAATCTCAACTTTTTTAGTTTGATATTTACAAGTTTAAGATTTGATCATTCGGAACTTGATCAAAATGTGCCACCAAATTTGGGGGAAAGGGCTGATGCTTCAGAAGAAATTTATTAAATCATGTAAAATAGAACATATTTAGTAATACAACCAGGGTTTAAATTAATTCTGAAAGCTCGGTGGCCATTCATATAAAAAACACAATAGGTTGTGATAATCTAAATTTTGAAATTAAAAAAAAAGGTTCGGCAGTGCCGCGCTGGGAAAATATTCGACTCATGCAAAGAAAAATCTTCTTTTTGGGGAAAAAACGGAATCGACGTAACACCTTATAATGTGGCCCTCTTAAACCTTGCGGTTTCGTCTACGGATCCACAGGCGTGTATCGTTCTTTTTGCGACAAGACTCCGCCTCCCGGGTCTCCTAAGTGTTAAGGTATGGCAAGGGGAGAGGGCGCCGAACACCTATATTTACACTTAGAATTTTATGAGTCCGCCTCGGGATTCGAACCGGCGACCTCTGGATTGTAAGTCCAGTGCGCGGTCCGATTGATCCATCAATCTATAAAGACAAAATGCTGAATAGTTCATTGCAGCTCTCATCGATTGCTAAAAAGTGTATTACAGCATCATTGATTGTTGAACGGTTCGCTCTTGTACCAGAAAGTAATGATTTTCACTGTTAGGGTATTTAAATTTGCTAAACACAAGAGTGTAACAAAAATGATTCGGGCCCAATTTTTCGAAAAAGAGAAATCTTTGAAGACCCAAGCTTCAGGTTGCTGAAACTTTAATGTTATATATACCAAAACTTGCTCAAAAATCTGACCTAGTGATGATTAAAGAAAATGCATTTTTGGGCAAAATGCCTCAAAAATTGTTTTTTTATGTCTTTTTACGGGTTGAATTCAAATTAAAACAAACCAAATTTTTTTAAATTAAAAGAAAAGTTCTCTGAAACTCGTTTCAAAACATGATTCTTTTCCAAAAAGGTTCAACTGAGTACCTAATTTTCAGATACCAAAAATTAACCAAAAAAGGACTCTTCAGAACAAAGATGAAGGTAATAGTAATAGTAGTTTTATTTGGCAACGATATCCTGTTAGCTAGATTTTTATCAGGACAAGGATGGAAACTGTTTAGAGTTAAGAAGGCGAAACAAAATTGATCGGTTATCCAAATGTTCAGTGCTTCCCGGGAATGTTATGCGTTTTCAAGTTGTAAACTACTAGATGAAATGAATTCATTATTTTCAAGCTGAAAAAAAACAGCTACGTAATCAATGATTTTTTAAATAAAATGGGAATTTGTTGATTTTAAAAAATTAAATACAGCTGATAATTTCTGTAAATTAAAAAAAAATCTATAAAATTTCTTTAAGAATCTTTGAATGTTGTTTATTTTCTCGTTCCTGAGATATCTGTTTATTTGTCCTAGTTTTGAACATACTATTTTCAAACAAATTATTATTTTCTTAATATTAACTCTAGTCAGACTCAAAAATAATTTTCAAAAACAATAAAATTTAAGAATCACCCAATCAACATTAATTTGTAAATTAAAATACATATCTCCGAAAGTAATGGACTAACAATGGAGCAATACTCTATGAAATCGGCCGATCTGAACTTTATTTATTTTTTGATGTTTTTTCAATATTACCCTTTTAAAATGTTAGTCTTCCTCAAAAAAAAATGTAAAGTATTGTTTTTGAAAACATCGCAAAATTTCACGAATTATTTTTTAACATTAAAAATCCCTGTATTTCAGCAACCAGGGGTCAAATCTTCAATGTATCTTAGGAAATTTTATAGAAAATTTTCTGAAGGTTATTTAGTTAGTATGTGTGAACCAATGACATAAATAACATTGGTAATAAGAAAAGCCCCCACAAAGTTTGAGCAAAATAAAAAAAATCATTTCCGAATTTGGTATAGATGTTAAAAAAATATTTAGAAAAATTTAATTTTACGACTACAATTTCAAAAAGCCAAAATAGTCTCACTTTTAAACTAGATTTTTTTTTTAAAATGTTCCATTTAGTCAAAATAAATTTTTAACGTGATTACTTTTTTATTAAACTTGCTGGTCTTTGGTCCTTTTCAGATAACTCTGTAAGTTACTTCTTCCATAACTCTTTATTTCGTTAACACAATTGTAAATTTTCCAGATTGATTGCATTTTGAATCATTGCTATTTTGAACAGTAAGTCCGCAACGTAAATCTGGCTGAGCCTTTTTGACGGGGATGATGCTGGCGAGATTGGGAGACCATCACGACGAGAAAAGTCCTATCACGAGAGAGGAGGAGGTTTCTGCTGAGAGGATTGAGATGTTGTGAGTTTGAAACCATTCAATGGTTGGTCTGAATGACTGGAATGAGAGGTTTATTTTTTTTTTCTAGAAAGCTAGAGGAAATAAAAGATCTAATCCAGGAAAAAGAGTGGTTCGTTTAGGCTTTTTTTCTACTTTTTGCTGGTTCTGTTGAGGTTTTCAAAACGATATGACAGATTTTTTGTGTGTTTTTGTTGTTGATGGTTTTGTAGGGATTTCCTGCGTCAAAAGTGTCACACACGATTTTTGTGGTAGCTTGTTTGCTCAAACGTAGTGGGTTTGATTGTATGAAGTGAGTTGTAAAATTAGACTGGTTCAAGAAGTTTGAATCATTAAAAAGTCGGTAAGGGCATCTTTGTTATTAAAAATGAAGTTCATTACATAAAAAATGCTTCACCGTTTTTCATAAATTTTCTAAAACTTCAATGAACCAGTCTAATGTCGGTGTGTAAATGTTGTTACAAGGATCAATGGTGGAAAATTGAATATTGTTTTTTGTTTGCCCTTCTGCGTGATCCCGTGGTTGTGTGTTTGTGTACGACTCCTGTGCCCTGTCGGGCGGAAACTTTCTCTGTAGGTCACGGGTCGTTCGGTTTCCGTGAATATTTTATCGCGCGATACCTTTTTTTTTGCTGCTTGTTCAAGCATAAAAGTTCAACTCTACACCATTTTGTGCGGCCTTAGTCGGTTTTTGGTTGGTTTTCCAACTGTCAGATGTTCGACGTTTTTTTGCGTCCTGTTTTTGGTCGACATCTGCAGTGTGTGTGTGTGTAAGTGTTTTTGTTTTTTTTTTTTTTTGTGTGTGCTGGTGTGCGGCATTAAAAATCGTTTCCCATTTGTTCGCATCTGATCTGTAAATATTTTTCTACTGAAACACTTCATCACTTTTCGATTTTTTTTCTTCTGTGTTGGTTATGCTGAACTTTTTTTTATTTTTAGTTGTTTAGCTCAATCGGTTTCGGTACAAAAAAGTGTTCTACTATATGTACAATATCGCACACTCGCCTATCGCACGGCGTTCTTGGTCAAAGCCATTAGCTTCGGGATCGTTTCTCTGTGAAAATATGTACCACATTTTTTTCGAATTTTGCTCAACAACGATTTCAAATTTAATTTCTGTATGGAGCAATTCCAGCTCAAATCAGGAATTTTTGTGGAACTTTTGTACCCGACCCTCTCCGATTTCAATGAAACTCTGTAGACATGTTATCCTAGGCCTATATAAGCCATATTTATGTATATGGAGCCAATAGTACTCGAAAATAACATTTGAGAAGGGCGTAAGGTGTTTAAAATTTATTGTATCTCGAAGCCGTTGCATCGTCAAACTTGCAGGAAATTGGACGGGATCTCTGAAAAAAAAAATACACTGAACCAAAAATACACGCCACTTCTATGAGATTTTTCAGTTTTTAAGTTTAAAAGTTAAATTTGATGGTGATGTCACGATTTTTTTTTCGCTCAAAATTTTTGAGGTAATAGCCTAAAATGTAGCAAAAAGACTCACTAAAAATGCAGGCTGGTATGTCTCTCTTAAAAAAATACAAAAATTATTTACTACAACTGTTTTTTTTTTTAAAGTGGTCTGAACTTGAGTTTTTTTCAGAATCGATAGTGGGAATCGATTCCCCAGACAATTTTACTTAACAGTCTCCATATTGACCATTGCCCTAAGTCCAATCCTTGGAAAGATACAGTTTTAAAAATAAAAATGTTGAAAAAATAGGTTTTTTTTTGTGGTTTTTGGCAATTTCTATATGACAGACTTGGTTTTTCTGTCTCGTAAATATTTTACCGGAAAGATCGTCTTAATTCTCATAAGTTTGTCTTTGACAGCATTTCAATTAAATTCTATGGGCTTACAGATATAAGTTTAATTACATTGCTCATAACTGTAAATAGAATATTTTTTCAGTGTGGTAGAAACCTGGATAGTAAATAAGCTTACGTAAATAATAAGACAAGTCAAATTGAAAAACTGTCAAAGGCAAACTTATGGGAAATGGGACGAGCTTTCCGGTAAAAATATTTACGAGACAGAAAAACCAAGTCTGTCAAATAGATATTGCCAAAAAAACAACAAAAACCTATTTTTTCAACATTTTTATTTTTAAAACCGCTGTATCTTCTCAAGGATTGGACTTAGGGCAATGGTCAATATGGAGACTTTTATGTAAAATTGTCTGGGGAATCGATTCCCACTATCGATTCTGAAAAAAATTGAAGTTTAGACCACTTTTCAAAAAAAAACATTGTAGTAAATGATTTTTGTAGTTTTTTAGGAGAGGCATTGCATTTTTCGTGAGTCTTTTTGTAACATTTTAGGCTATTTCCTCAAAAATTTTGAGCGAAAAAAAATCGTGACATCACCATAAAATTTAACTTTTTAACAAATAAACTGAAAAATCTCATAGAAGTGGCGTGTATTTTTGTTTCAGTGTATTTTTTTTCAGAAAGTCCGTCCAATTTCTTACAAGATAGTCTTTGACCACTTTTTGATACGATGCAACGGCTTCGAGATGCAGTAATTTTTAAATTGCAAAATACAAATATATTGAAATACCTTACGCCCTTCTCAAATGTTATTTTCGAGTACTATTGGCTCCATATACACAAAAATGGCTTATATAGGCCTAGGATAATATGTCTACAAAGTTTCATTGAAATCGGAGAGGGTCGGGTACAAAAGTTCCACAAAAAATCATGATTTGAGCTGGAACTGCTCTATGTCAAAATGGAATGGGTTATTCTCCGCCAACAAATTACAAATTACCAACAAATGACAAATTTTAGTCCACCCCGACACCTCTTCGATTTGCGTGAATCTTTGTCCTAAGGGGTAACTTTTGTCCCTGATCACGAATCCGAGGTCCGTTTTTTGATATCTCGTGACAAAGGGGCTGTACGACCTCTTCAATTTTTCAATTTTATGACCGAATTGATGGCGTGCGCAGAATTCCGAAAAACGTATTTCTTATAAAAAAAACACTAAAAAAGTTTTAAAAATTCTGCCATTTTCCGTTAGTCGATTGCAAATAAATTTGAACATATCATTTCAAGGGAAATTCAATGTACTTTTCGAATCTACATTGACCCAGAAGTGTTATTTTTTCTTTAGAACAAAATTTTTCATTTTAGAATTTCGTGTTTTTCTAACTTTGCAGGATTATTTTTTAGAGTGTAACAATTTGGTTTATGGTCACCCGCGACAGACACGGACGACGAAACAAAGAGAAACGCAAAAAGTAACTTTTTTGATGTTTTTAAGCAAACCCCTTATGTTTATATTTTTTGTAATTGTCTGCTCAACAACAATGTAGAACATTGTTACACTCTAAAAAAATAACCCTGCAAAGTTACAAAAAACACAAAACTTTAAAATGAAAAAAAAAGTTCTGAATGAAAAAATGACAGTTCTGGGTCAATGTTGATTCGAAAAGTTAATTTCGGTCATTTTGAATTCAGAAAATTTATTTGCATTTGGTAGTTGCTTGAAAGTGTTTTAAAGCAAACTATCCCGCATTTTGGGAGATTCTTGAAAAAAATAAATAAAACATATCAATTGCACGATTTCACAGAGAACGTCCCAGCATCAATGGTTCCTTTGACGACCGTCTCCGGTTTTGGCCCTGCCCTGCCAGACCGACGCTCTGTGCCCGTGTGCTGCAGTCTCGGAGGGTTCCGTCGCTTTCAGTAATCCGTATCCGGCAGCACACGGACACGATACTACGTCCCTCGCTGCGTCAAATATATGTGTATGTGTCTGTATTTGTATATAAGTCACTTTAGTGATGTGTTTTTGTTGAGTTACGCTACGTTTTTTGCTCTCTTTTATTCGTTCGTTCAACCTCTCAAACGTATAGTTTTTCCCAAAAATCGGATTCAAATCAAATTTCAGATACCTGCATTCCCCGGGTTACCGCAAACCCCCGGAAACGACCGGTCGTCGAAGGTTGGACATTCTCGATGTTCACTGTACAACTAGCCGGTCCAAAACGAGGACACCACACCGGATAACACAGGTAACGCACTCGCTCAAACCATACCAACTACAGGGTGACTGTTCTACGAGAGTGAGTCATTTCATCGAATAGGTTATTTGGTTAAATAGATTACTCAAACATTGAAAGTCATTTAATTTTTACTGGAAATACTGAATTTTCAGTGAAATGACCTTTTCGATCGAATAACCCAGTCTGAACAACACAAAATCAACCGAGTTCAGTAACTATTCTTTTCGGACCAGCTGTTCGAAACAAATCGGTGAAACGACCCATACTCGGCCGTTTTACCGAAACTTGTTATCATCACTCTTCAAAACAGTTTTATGAGGAAATACAGAAAAAAAAGTTATTTGGTTAACTCATCGTTCGACGAAACGACCCAAACACAATCCTAACGCGGGGAATAAAACAGGGTCAATTTATTATGTTCGATGGACCCGCTTCAGCAGTTCACCCCCGTCCCCGTCCAGGTCAACCCGCAACGGTTGATGATGGTGGTGCTTGTAGTGATGACTCTTCTTTCCCGGACGTCGACGATGCTGATGATGATGATGATGCTGGTACTGGTGGTGGTGCACGTGCTGGTCGTACAGCATCCCTGGAGCGCCATCATCAACCTTTTCCGTTTGTGTCCGCCGTGGTACTGCCGCCGGTTCCGGGACCACCGATAACGGCAAACCGTGCGACGTAACAGCAACGGGCTCGGATTGGCCGTCCTGGGGGTCGGCCTTCTTTCTGGGGTGACAGTTTTTGCTCTGTTTGAAAGAAGATAGCGTGTGGAGGGGGGAAAAGGTCATAAAAAAAAGTCGAGGGTTAGAATAGAGTTATGCTTGATTTTATTTTTAGAAATGGTGGTGTTATGCAATGCAGTGGTTGTTTGGGGATTTGCACCGATGTAGGGAGAGAGAGAGTCTAAAATGTTACGGTAGGCCCGGAGAGTTAATCTTGTTTCCGGTAAAGTGAAAAAGGGATGGTTGCAACTTTCCGACTCTGCATGACGAACCACATCAGAAAGATTTTGCATTTTTTATTCGTGGTCAGGTTGATGCAACTAATCCTGTTTGGAATTTGGGAGAACCACAACGGGAAACGACATTATCTCTAAAAAGATTTATTAGAATTTTGAATAAAGAATGAAGCCCTTTTCCATTTTCAATTGAATATTTGATTTGAGCCCCTGGTCTCAAATTGCGAAGGAATCAATGAAATGTTTCAATCCAATCGAGTCACATTTGTATCAACTTAATTCACTTCCAAGTTTGACCTACATTTCTGTAATATCTCGTATTTATTTCACTCGCCAACTTTGCGAGTCTCAAATTTGTCCACAGACAGTCCCAAATATAGCCTGATCGCTCCTCAGGTGACAAACTTTTCCAATTCATCACTTACGCCAACGACTCCTCCACCGCCAACCCGGCAAACCCACGAGAGAAATCGCACGAAACACTCCAAGGGACGTCCCTCTTCCGACGTGCGTAGCTTAATCTGCCACCAACGCGGTAATAAAGCTGAAAAATGTTGGAACGTGGCGGCGACTGCCATTACCGGGGGAATGTCATAAATTCGCACCTGACGGCGGGAACAATCGGTGTGTCACGACGAGACAGCTTTCCGGAGTAGCACTGATTTCCGGGAAAAATGCTTTAAGGAGGTTGGCTCGGTGACAGTTGTTTTTACTTATGGGTAATTTTTCAATGTTGGTTTGTACTCAATCATGATCAAAATTATAATTTTTCTTCTCTTTTTCAGATAAAAAAAACAAAATGATTTTTAGTGAAATATAAATCTCAATATAACAATTTAAATCATCCAGCATTGAAAATTACCTCAAACAACCTAAAATGACCAAAAATGATGGAAGGACTGCTAGCTAAAATTGGTTCAAAGTGATTTTTTAAGAGCGAGTTTTTCACCAGTGTGTAACAGATCGTATAAAGGGGCTCCGATTTGGATGAAACTTTCAGCGTTTGTTTGTCCATACATGAGATGAATTCATGTCAAATATGAGCCCTCGGGCTTTGAAGTTTGAGATCAAAAAACATGATTTCCCGAATAATCCGAGCATATAAAAATTTTGCCCAAAAAGTGCCGTCTTGTTGGCCTAGAGGGCAAAAGTTAACGTTGTAAAAAGTTTGTTACAGAAAAATCGTAAATCTCTAAGAAAAAACTGCGATTGGCCAATGAGTTAATTCCGTAGGCTTATAGTCCATAAAATTACCTATCTATTGACCTAAAGGAGTATGGGTTTTGGAGACTGTTGCAAAAAGATATTAAGGTTTCAAAAAAAATCCATATTTAACTGTAATTTGCAAAAGCTAAGAGAAAAAGTCAAACCAAGCTTCAAAAAACCTTTCAAATGCATCTTAGAGATTTGGAATTGACCAAGTTTTACGCAAATGAAAGCAATTTTATGATTTTTAATGTTTTTTTTTATCTCAAACTTCAAAGCCCGTTTTGCCCTACTTTCTTAAGTCGTATAGGGCTCATATTTGGCATGAGTTCATCTCATGTACAGTCATGCCTGGGTTTTGCACGCCTCGGTTTTGCACTGCCCCGGTTTTGCACTGTCAGCTGCCTCGGTTAAGCACGGCCCAGTGCTTAACTGAAGCACAGAGCTTATGGATTTTTGGCTATATGGGAGACATGGGCTTTAATCGTATGAAAAATCATGCAAACATCAAAAAATTATAGTGTTTTGGAATCGGCATGATGTCAGTTATCCATTGAAATTATTATTTCATGAAAATATTCACAAAATACGTATTTTCCTGTATTTTGAAAATGCTTTTTTTTCTCTAAAGAATCCAAAAATATATTGTTATTGGATTATGGGTATCAAATGATCAGGTTTTTTCATACATTTCGGATATAATAACAAAATTTTTAGAAAATACTCCAAATTTTCACAAAACTACGTTCTTGAAAAAAAAAATTCTCAAAATTTCAATTTTTACAATATGGGTATCAAACGTTCGGGATTTTTTCATTCATTTCGAATGTAATAACAACATTTTTATAAAATATTCAAAATTTTCACAAAACTACGTATTTTCGAATAAAATACTAAAAATTTCCGTTTTTACAATATGAGTTCTAAACGATCGGGATTTTTCATACATTTTGAATGTAATAACAATATTTTTTTGAAAATACTCAAAATTTTCACAAAACTACGTATTTTTGTAAAACTTTTCAAAATTTCAGTTTTTACAATATGGGTATCAACTAATCAAATATTTTTTTTAAAATACGTTGTTTTGTGAAAATTTTGAGTATATTCATTTTTTTAATAACTTTCGAAATGTATGAAAAAATCCCGATTTGTGAAATTTTTTAAGTATGTAAAAAAAATATTGTTATTGCATTCGAAATATATGAAAAAATCCGGATCGTTCGACACCCTCATTGCAAAAACGGAAATTTTGAGTAATTTTTTAGAAAATACGTAGTTTTTTGAAAATTTTGAGTATTTAAAAAACATGTTATTACATTCGAAATGTATGAAAAATCCCGATCGTTTGATACCAACATTGTAAAAACGGAAATTTTTAGTATTTTTTCGGAAATACGTAGATTTGTGAAGATTTTGAGTATTTTCAAAAAATATTGTTATTTCATTCGAAATGTATGAAAAAATCCCGATCATTCGATACCCACATTGTAAAAACAGAAATTTTGAGTATTTTATTCGAAAATACGTCGTTTTGTGAAAATTTTGGGTATTTTCAAAAATTTTGTTATTACATTCGAAATGTATGAAAAAATCCCGATCGTTTAATACCCATATTGTAAAAATTGAAATTTGGAGTTTTTTTTTGTCAAAAAGACGTAGTTTTGTGAAATTTTGAGTATTTTCTAAAAATGTTGTTATTACATCCAAAATGTATGAAAAAACCCTGATCATTTGATACCCATATTGCAATAACAATATATTTTTGGTTTCTTTAGAGAAAAAAAAATGCATTTTCGAAATACAGGAAAAATACGTATTTATGTGAAAATTTTCATGAAATAATAATTTTAATGGATAGCTGACATCATCTCGATTTCAAAACACTATAATTTTTTGATGTTTGCATGATTTTTCGTACGATTAAAGCCAATGTCTCCCATATAGCCAAAATCCCATAAGCTCTGTGCCTCGGTTATGCACGCCTCGGTTTTGCATCCCCAATATGCGGTGCTAAACCGAGGCATGACTGTATAGACAAACAAACGCTGAAAGTTTCATCCAAATCGGAGCACCTCGATACGACCTCTAGAACAAACCGAGCAAAATCTAATTACATACATTTTAATCAATGAAACTTAACTTCAACCTCGTAAGATATTTTTAGTCTTAACTTTAGTACCTTTTCAAATGCGAAATAAAAATTTATTTATTTATTCTTTCGTTTATTCTTTCAAACACTGAAACTGCTCTGAATATAACTTCCTTAAATCTGAATTGATAAGTTTTAAAAAAGATTTTGTATCTACTATAAATATTTCTGAAAGTTTGATTTTCTGAAACACCCTTACCAACCTGATTATCAATTAAGCCAGAGACTCCAACGCTTCAATTTTGCGATAGTAGTTAAACAGTTTACGTAGTTATTAGTCTGAAAAACACGTTTTGGTTAAGTTTGAATTTCAACGAAACATAATAAATTAGATTTAGATGATTCTAATGTTACCGGGTTTTAAATTTCCTGGAATGAAAAAAAAAAAAAAAACATTCGGCTCGGTTTATTTTTTTTCAATCGTAATCGATAAGAATTTTAAAGCAATAAAATTTGTACTCAGCATTTATCAGCATTAATTAGGCTTATTAGGGAAAATTGCTAAATTTAAGTTTAAAGACTCGCAAACTGCTTTGCGCCTTATATATTTTCGAAGAAATTTTAAATATTAAAAAAAATAGTATTTTATTGATCTTAAACTTGAAAAAATCTAAAATTTAAAAAATTATTGAATTGTTCATCAAAAAACCGGCATCTGGAGCAAATCAGAACAAAAGTAACGAATTAAGACAGCTGTTTAAGCTATTCTTTTTTTGAATAATGTCCTGATTGTTTTGATTGATTTCGATTACAACAGGAACAGAACAATACAATTAGTACAACGATTTCCAAATTTATTGCCTTCAAACCTCCTGTACCTATTCAGACTGCAGTCCCTATTTACCACGGTAGTGACTCAAAGATAATTTTTAAAATATGTTTTCTATATAAAACATAAAATTCTAAACTTATTCAAAATTTTACATTGTTTGGTATTATTTTATTTGTTTTCGTTTCTGGTTTTTAAGTTTTAATGAAATTTTTCAAGTTTATGTAGTCATGTTCCATATATAAAAAATAGAAGAAATTTATATTAAAATTGTGGTTCATTGAAATTTTAAAGCATATCAAAGAACAAATAAAATGTTTTGATGTGTTTTAAACTATCTAAAAACTGCTGTACTTTTTCAGATTAAAGTGTATGTTATCATCAAATCGTCGCTTCTGTGCTATCTTGTGACAAACGCCATTTTGGTCGAAAATGAGTTAATGATGGCGTTTCATTAAACTTAACAAACGCTACAAGATGCCATCACCCGATTTTTGAAATTCGTTTCCGTTTCCGGGATATCGTAGGGCACACTTGTGACATAGACCAATTTCACAACAAATTTTCTGTGCTATCTTGTGACACGTGCAGGGGCAAAAGCAAGCTATAAAACTGTATGGTACCAACAGATGTCACTACACATTTATGTCTAATTTTATAACACCACGTATCACAAGATAGCACAAAATTTTTGAATTGAAAGTGTACTACGTGTCACAAGTGTGTCCCTATGAATAAATAAAAGGGCTCGTTGAATGTTGATGGCGATTTGTATGGTGGTTGTCACAAGTGTGCCACCAATATTTTGATGGTGATTTGTATGGCGGTTGTCACAAGTGTGCCACCAATATTTTGATGGCGATTTGTATGGCGGTTGTCACAAGTGTGCCACCAATGTTTTGATGGTGATTTGTATAGAGTTATCTAAGCCCGTTCTCACGAACACTAGCACGCCATTTGTTTTGCTGGCGGGTATAAAATTTAACCTCACTTTTTTTCGTGTACGTACACGCAATACATGCGCACGTAGATAACTCTATGGCGGTTGTCACAAGTGTGCCACCAATATATTGATGGTGATTTGTATGGTCGTTGTCACAAGTGTGCCACCAATATGGAATTTTTTTTTTTTCAAAACATCTTTTTTATTTTATTCATTTTACAACTTTTTAGCTATTGGGAAATTTTGTCGACGAGTAACGATTTAAAATAGAAATCTAATGTAACATTTTTTTATTGCGTCGGTTTTCAAATAAGATCATTAGTTGCTGAAAAAGAGTGGGTGAGATTTAGAAAAAAATCTATACTTTTTATGAAAATTCAGAAAACTTATTATGTTTTGGATGAAATCAACCTTAAAGTGGCTAGATCTTGAAAACGGCGCAAATTTGATGTTAGACTATAAATGGATGTCCAACAAGCATATTAAAACTGTTCGATAGCTTTTGTTGATGGTGGCTTGTGAAACCCAAACACATTTTATCGTCATCGGTATGCTACTTGCGACGAAGTTCTGCATTTTGATTTACAAAAAAAAACAAGAGTTAATTTTGAAAATTAATGGCACATTTTGAAATTTTATTCTAACTATCATTTTCCTAAACGAAAATGCCTGGTTGAACTTGAGTCTAATTCCTAAAAATAGAAACAAAGTGCTCTCAGAAAAAAAAATGGCTAGAACAAAAAGCATAAACTTTTTTACGAGACGCCTCCGGAACGGAGACAATGTTATGTAAATAATTAAGTGGAATGCCATTTGACGTTCGCCGGCGTCGCCTTTTCCCGTTTTGCGATAAAGTCAGCCGGAGTAGAACGAATAAAAGACGAGGAAAAGTCACTCGGCTAAACCACAGTCGAGGCTTAGTGTGTATCTGTGAGGTAAGTGAAAATTCCCGACAACTTTTCTCCTCTCCGTTTACACCATTAATGGGGGTGACATACCTTCAGGGGCTGGTGGAGAAGGGTAGGTGAAGCAGATAAAGGAGAGCTCCATCACCCGAAGCAGGGGTTAATTCACAAAAGTGTCAGACGACCGAGATAAATTAAGGGCAAAGTATTCGTCGGAGACGGCTGCCGGGCTGAGATTTTCAACGTAATTAAGGTGAATGCTGCGCAAATCTCTTCATTATGTGTAAAACCATGAATGGTAGGAAGAAGCTGGGGAACCATTGGGGATAAATTAAACTGTCAATCGTGGAAGGATGGGTGATCAGATGAAGAAATCGAAGTTCAGGATCAAATTGTTGTGTTTTAATTTGTGTTAATTTACCCACAAATTAATGTTGTAAGACAATCATTAGTATTGAAAACTGTCTTGTGATTTAAAAGAAATTTTACAACAAGATTTATAACAAGACGTAATCGAAGAATCTTTATATAAAGCATTCTGCTTGTTTCTGGTATTTTTTGTATACCAATCAAGAAAAGGGTTCTTACTGCATCCCTGGCCAAAAAACGAACACTAACCTGGCACCAGGAATGTAACAGTTACACCCAACAAGAGCTGGCAATAACATGCCACGCCACAGGTTTGCGCCGAGTGGCACAGGAAGTCACTCTCCTCCATTCCCGTTCACCCTTCACGACGTCCCCGCGTGTAACCCAACGGAATCAAATCCTTTCCGCAAAAATTTCTATTACCCGTGTAACAACGTACATTGAGCTGGGCGGCTTTCGTTGCTGATTCAGGTCCATAAAAATACCGCACACATGATACTTCCCATTTCCACCACGATTTTCCGAACAATTCCAGCTGATTGTACTACACTCATGGAGTGGAGTTCCGGTCCTTGGAATACCATGTTTCAAGTCGTGCTCGTGAGCTGGGGTGTTTGCGACGGAAATGAGGTTTTTATTCGGGTGGCAGCCAGGTTCATTCTTTATGCGGTTTACGGCTATGACCTTTTCCTGCACACGGAATGTTTACGGTTTCTAATCCGGGGGCCTCCGGTATGCCTTGCGTGGAATTACTCGGAATTTGTCTAATGAACTGGAGGGAATGTGTCGACTCTTAACAGCAGACATCTTCGTTAGAAGGTCGGTCGTCCCGTAAGCAATGAAGATGCTATTTTTAATACCTTCAACTACTGCACCGGAAACTAATCTGTGTGTGATAAGAGGATGAAATTGGAGCCGGTAGCTTGTCGTCAAAGCTGTGTTGTTTTACTGACCAACGAGTCGGGAGCCCTTCAAAGTCCACAAACCCTCTTCAGCAAAGCCAATAACAAGTCATGTTGGATAAGGAGGAATCCTTGCGGTCCAGTAGAGCATGACACATTTTCCCACAAACGGAACCATACTCGTTGGTAAGAATGTCGTTATGCTATAGGGAGGTCTCACGTTTCACAAACATCAAAGAAAATTCTCCAGATTAAAAAAAAGAGAAAATAATCCTATCCCTTCTATAAATAAATTCAAACCATAAAAAAATAACGTCGGCGTGCCTTCCAAGCAACGATGGTATGGAAAGGTCTAGGAATCCCAGAAAGCTTAGTACACGAGAGCACACCGGCAACGATTTAGTGAGATTTTATTTATAACTTTTTTATTCTACCAAAATGTTTAACAAAAAATCTAGACTGGGTTTTAGTAGGGTGATCAAAAAATCGACATCAGGGATACCCTCTGATTCAATTCCTTAAGCAAAAATATGTATCTGTGTGCCAACTATAAGCCAAATCGGTTAAGGCTCTGGAAGGCATCATCCCCAATCGGCCATTTGGCGGCCACGTTTGTTTTAGAGAAAAAAACATTCAAATCTTGATTCAGACTGTTTCAATCAAAAAAAGATTTTCTTTGTGTTGTTTATAGGAGCATTTTACAAGTAGTGATTATTTTTTTCATTTCACTTTACTATTTCTGGACTCCGAATTTAGAACCATCATTGACAGTCATTGCCCCAAAAGTGAAGGACACCACCTTCTTGCTCCGTTCGACAAAAATGTTGGAAATTACATTTCCTACAAGAAGCTCACACTTGAACAGTTTTGAGCGAGACCTGCGCCACCTGCTGCCAAAATCCTAAAGCGATGTTTTCCCCATACATTTTAGCGATTTTCCCCATTGGTAATTCTCTACCAACTCACACGAAATCGGGAAAAGTTGCCACCACCCCTGTTCGTTTTGCGTGAAACTTTGTCCTAAGGGGTATCTTTTGTCCCTGATCACGAATCCGAGGTCCGTTTTTTGATATCTCGTGACGGAGGGGCGGTACGACCCCTTCCATTTCTGAACATGCGAAAAAAGAGGTGTTTTCAATAATTTGCAGCCTGAAACGGTGATGAGATAGAAATTTGGTGTCAAAGGGACTTTTATGTAAAATTAGACGCTCGATTTGATGGCGTACTCAGAATTCCGAAAAAACGTATTTTCATCGAAAAAAACACTAAAAAAGTTTTAAAAATTCTCCCATTTTCCGTTACTTGACTGTAATTTTTTTTTGAACATTTCATTTTATGGGAAATTTTATGTACTTTAGAATCTACATTGACCCAGAAGGGTCATTTTTTCATTTAGAACAAAATTTTTCATTTTAAAATTTCGTGTTTTTTCTATTTTTAAAAAATTCTTATTCATTTACATTTTCATATCCATGTCCATTAATATAGTTTATATATTATTGTGTGATCAGTCACAATCGGTGAATTTTCACTTTAATTTTCAATACCATAAATTCAATTTATTGATAAAAATTCAGCTTTCGCTAATCGATGATTTAAAATGGGATCAATGCAGCTGAAGACTGCAATGTTTTTTGTCGAAATGCATCAATTATCTTATTGGACATAATATCCAAAGGGTCAACTTTGGCTAATTGATGAAGTTCACTGGTGCTGAACCAATGAGGAAATTCTAGAATCATTTTCAGAATTTTGTTCTGAATCCTCTGAATTTGTTTCTTCCTGGTTAAGCAACTCATTGTCCAGATCGGCACAGCATAAAGCATGGCAGGTCTGAAAATTTGTTTATAAATTAACAGTTTATTCTTGAGACAAAGTCTAGAATTGCCGAGCTCCTGTGGTCTATTGGTTACAGGTTTCGTTTGATAAACGGAAGGTCGTGGTTTGAAACCCACATGGCTTGGCACAACCTTTCCTCGTACTTTTCACATGTTTCGAGGACCGGCTGTGCTCTGTATATTTGCATCTGCGGAGTGCGCTGGGCCCAACCGCAAAATGTGCTTGGAGGGACAAAAAAACTGCTTAGCAAGAGTCCCGGGCTTTCGGGATTTCACTGGGAACACATCCTAAGTAGCGTAATAAAAAAGTGCACTTCAGTTCTAGCGACACATATGAAAAGTACAACAGCACAGAGGAAAGGAAAAATGTTACGGCGTGTGGGCAGATCAACACACTTGCTCGACAATAGCGCGTGTGCTTTGTTCCCCAAATGCCCAAGAACAGCAAATTGGCAGCCTCTGCAGATCTAAAAATAGATCAGCAGGTCGACAATAGATCAAATAAATGGTCGCAGTGGACTCATGGCAATCAAACAAAAAAAGTCTAGAATTCGAGTTTATAAGGGGATACAAACATTTAATATATTTGTTACATTGAACCTGGATCCTTGTAAGTAAGGTTTTTGTCAAAAGCAAGTCCAAGATATTTCACTTGATCCTCCCACTTTAAATTTACCTCATTCATCTTTATAATGTGATGACTTTTTGGTTTAAGAAAACCAGCCCTTGGTTTGTGAGGGAAAATATTAAGTTGAGTTTTTGCAGCATTTGGAGTAATTTTCCATTCTTTCAAATAAGAATTGAAAATATCCAAGCTTTTTGTAATCTTCTTGTGATGACACGAAGGCTTCTACCCTTGGCGGAGATGCTTGTATCATCAGCAAAAAGTGATTTCTCGCATCCCGGGGGCAAATCAGGCAAGTCAGAAGTAAAAATATTGTATAAAATTGGACCCAAAATGCTTCCTTGAGGGACGCCAGCACGTACAGGTAGTTGATCAGATTTGCTATTCTGATAACATACCTGCAGAGTACGATCCGTCAAATAATTTTCACGATATAAACCGGAAAATTAAACCTTTTCAATTTCTCAATCAAACCTTTATGCCAAACACTATCAAATGCTTTTTCTATGTCTAGAAGAGCAGCGCCAGTAGAATAGCCCTCAGATTTGTTGCTTCGAATCAAATTCGAAACTCTCAACAACTAATGAGTAGTTGAATGCCCAAGGCGAAATCCAAACTGCTCATCAGCGAAAATTGAATTTTCATTCATGTGCTTCATCATTCTATTGAGAATTATTCTTTCGAATAATTTGCTAATAGATGAAAGCAAACTAATGGGCCGATAGCTTGAAGCTTCGGCAGGATTTTTGTCCGGTTTCAAAATCGGAATTACTTTGGCATTTTTCCAACTACTGGGAAAATATTCCAAATCAAAACATTTTTTGCAAATTTTGACCAAGCTACTTTAATTTGCTTCAGGTAATTTTTTAATTTAAGTGTAAAAATGCCATCCTCACCAGGGGCTTTCATGTTTTTTTATTTTTTATGATAATAGATTTTATTTCATTCAGATCCGTATCAAAAACTTCATCTGATGAAAATTCTTGTTCAAAAATATTCTGAAATTCTATTGAAATTTGATCTTCAACAGGACTCAAAACATTCAAGTTGCAATTAAAAGCACAATTGCTGAGCAATTTTGTGAGCTTTCTCCCCATTAGTTAATAGAATATTATCACCATCTTTTAGAGAAGGGATTGGTTTTTGAGGTTTCTTAAGAACCTTTGAAAGTTTCCAAAAAGTTTTGGAATAAGTTTTGATTTGTTCGACATCTCTTGCGAACTTTTCATTTCGTAGGAGAGTGAATCTGTGGTCAATAACCTTTTGCAAATCTTTTTGAATTCGCTTCAGTGCAGGATCACGAGAACGTTGATACTGTCTTCGGCGAACATTTTTCAGACGAATCAAAAGCTGAAGATCGTCATCAATAATGGGAGAATTAAATTTGACTTGGATTTTAGGAATAGACTCAATATGATGCTAATACCTTTCCCAATAAGCTTTGTGGTAATTGAACACAGAACTATTGAGTTTGGTAACTGCTTCATGAGAAAGTGAAAAAGTTACTGGAAGATGATCAGAATCAAAATCAGCATGAGTCACACTGTCTTTGATTTGTCAAAACCAAATCAATTGTTGATGGTTTTCAAACAAAAGAAAAGCAAGTTGGTCCATTCGGGTGTAAAACCAGAAGTGAATATCTGAGTAGAATTTTACCATTGGAATTCACTTTCGCATTATGCCAAGTAACAAATAAATATATTTTTTTTTAAATGCTACTCGTAATTGTTCTGAAAAGCTTGGATCAGCAGTAGTAATTTCTTATCATTTTAAAATAAATCAACAAGTTATACTTGATTTCGTTGATTTTAGCCACCCCCAGAATCAACACGAATAACACAAAAGGAAGAAATGGCCCTTCAGAGAAGGAGCGTGTCTTAACGAGTGCTAACATGTGTGCTTTTCGCAATCAAACAAGGAGTGGTATTTTAAAATGGATTTCCTTAACCGCATGCCTTCCTCCCCTCCAACCCATCTCGTAATAGCTTTCCAAGAAGACGCTCGCTCTCTCATACTTTGATTGCCATAAGCCACTATCCGTGAGGAGGAAAATTGCATAAAACCACCCACTACCATTATACGGGTCCTAAGCTCCTTACCTTTGGTCCACACTCGCACTTGAGCACCCACTGGACGTCGATGAATTGGTTCTCGATCTGGATCTGGCGCGACTGCAGCATCTCCTGGTCCAGAGGATCGATCGAGGCACTGTCCCAGAGGTCGTACCCGTGCTCGATGAACTCGAGGGGGTCGCCCGAATTCAGGGGACACAGCAGCTCAACCTGAAAAAAATATTTGCTGAATGATTTTCTACTTTTTTTGTCTGTTACTTTCAATACTTTCTTAAAGTAAACATTTAAAGACCAATTAAATAAAGAGCACTCAATCTAGAATCTGTACAAAGGAAAGCAAAACAAAAAAAAAACCCAACCCCTGTGAAATGTCCCATTTGTCGCACTTACCTTGATAGTTGTGGTAATTGAAGGCACACAGCACATGTCGGCGTCCTGGCAGTGGCCGCAGCTCTTCGGGCGGTACAACTTCCGCGAGACGCACGGTCCGAGTCGCAACCGGGAGGAGGACGTCCGCTGGATGCTCCGGCACTCGTGTCCTTTCTGAGGGTTGGTTGGTCGTGAATGGTGGAAGGAAACAAGCAAACAGTTCCAGACAAGATTAAAAGAAGAACCTTTTTGTTTGTGTGTGTTTTTTACACTGACAGCCATTAGTTTCAGCTCTGCCCACGAGAAGCTGTTCTCTAAAAAGTATTTTTTTTTTCGTTAGTATTTTTGAAAAATGTTAACTTAATATTTAATAACTTTTATTAAAATACAAAACCTATTATCCTTCGTGATTATTTGTAATTTTGTTTGAAAAAATCTTGTAATCTCGTGCTTTTTTTTCTTTTTTTGAACACTTTTTATAAATTTTTATTCTTCTAATTCTTCGGCATATTTTGAAAAAAAAAAAACCTAAAAAAAAAACCAGTCCGTCTTTTGTTTGAAACAATGTTATTGAAGGAAAGTATATTTTTTCTGAAAATTACGTGTTTTACATTAAGTTTAAATTTTGTGTAGTCGTTTATAATATGCGTAAAATCTTTTTATTAACCGTCATCAGGGGTGACATTGGGTCTGTGGAGTGAGATTGTGTCATGCAAAAACATTTGTATTTTCCAATCTGACCCCAGACCCAATGTCACTCCTGATGACTGTATCAGTAAACTCACAAGAAATCGGAAAAATGTCCTAACCTCTTTTCAGTTCATGTAACTCTTATTTTGGTCTTGGATTACAAGTTCGGGTATCAATTTTCAATATCTCATGACAGAGCAGCAACAAAACCATTTTGCAATTTTGCAGATCTAACCCGTGATGAGAATCAATTTGGCTCTTCACCAATTTTTTTTTTCAAAAACATCCTAACGGAAAAAAAGAAATCCCTTTAAAAGAAAGAAGCCGGAACTCGTGGTGTAGGGGTATACATTCAAAATATTCAATATGGGTTTCAAAAAAAGCGAAATTTGTTTTGATTTATCAAAGAAGTAGTGTTTTTGCCTTCCTCACGTTACTGAGGAAAGGCTATAAAATTACTCGAAAAATGAACTTCTCAATTAGACCTCCTAGACCCACCTTCATGTATACCTATCGACTCAGAATCATATTCTGAGCAAATGTCTGTGTGTGGTGGGATGTTGATAAAAAAATTGTCACTCGATTATCTCGACATTGGCTGAACCGATTTTGTCCGTTTTGGCGTCATTCGTTTCGTCTTGGGGTCCCATAAGTCGCTATTAAAAATTATGCAGTTTAGTTAGGTACTTCAAAAGTTATGCTAAAAAACAATTTTAACAAAAATCCGACATTGAAGATCTGACAAATCTATCAAAGTTATCAGCACTTAAGTGTTATTTATACGCTTTTGGAGGCCGGATCTCAGATATGTTGATGAAAACGTTGTCCGGATCTCTCATGCGACCTATCGTTGGATAGGTATTCAAAAGACCTTTCTAACGCGTCGAAAATATTGAAGATCTGAGAATCCTATCAAAAGTTATAAGAACTTAAGTGTTATTAACGCACTTTATGCATTTTGGATAGCACCCTTTAAATGTGAGGAAGATGCCAACCAGTTAAGAGTGGATTAAGTAACGTTTTTGAAAATATAGGCATTTAAAAAACCGTATTTTTTCGAAAGTACTCCAATTTTCATAATTTGCTATATGGGTATCAAACGCAGCGAAATTTTGTATGCTGTATTAAAGTTTTTTTTTAATAAACGAAAATTTTCACAAATTACCGTATTTTTCGAAAATACAAAAATTTTCAAAATATGCAATATGGGTATCAAATGAAGCGAAATTTTTCTATTAGAGTTTTTTAAATACTGAAACTTTCACAAATTACCGTAGTTTTTTGAAAATACTTAAAATTTTAAATTATGCAATATGGGTGTCAAACGAAGTGAAATTTGGTTTGCTTTATCACTTTATCAAAAAAAAAATAATAATAATAATAGGCCATAGTCTCAACATTTGAATTTAAAACGTGTTTTAAAATGTATTTTACAATAGTTCAGATGTTTTGCAATCATTAGTTTTTTATAAAATGTAAGATTTTACGAAAATAAAAATTTTAGCGAAATAAAAGTTTAAGCGATACTAAACATCGAAAATGTACAAAAAATCGATACATTTCGGTTCGGATGTCGGCGGATTTTCCAGCGACGTAATTCTGGGTTGGTACCAAGTTTTCAACGAAAAATCAGTTCTATCGACCTAAAGGCCCCTGTTGGCGCCAACGCCAAAGTAGATTTAATTTGCCCAAGAAATGATTTGAATCTCAGAAGAAATAGTTTCCAACCGATATGATTTTTTAACAGTGCCAGGTAGAGTAAATTTGCAAAAATAATCCATCTATTTCCACAGTGTCAGTTAATCCTTCCATTGTTTCAAGCACATAACACAACACAAATGTACCCGCACATACACGTCACACATTGAAGAAGAAAGGAAACAATAGCATGTAAATAACCGCATACCAACTCACCATTCGTGTCCTTTCCCTTTCACACATATTTCATTCATGTATCTCACAGCACACAATAGGCTCAAGGACGCGCAGCGCGCGTCTGAACAGGCAGCTTGCGCAAACAGACCAATAGGAGAGCAGGGAGTAGGGATGAACGAAGTAAATGAATGGAAAGAAGAAGTTGCGTGTACATGGTTTAGGGACAAAGGATTGCGCACCCGAGAGGAGATTAAAGAAGAAGAATAATTTTGTTGCAAGAAGAAGATTCGGCAAATTTGGCCGAAAATGTATGCTTTAAAACTAAATGAATTTGTTAGTCCGTAAGTCAGTTTAAGCTTGTAAATATAGAAGTTAACATCGTGAAACAAGCTGTTTTCTTGCATCCTGGCCAAAGGAGTCCACTGGAAGAAAGTCGTTGTGAATACAGTCCACTCGCCGATTGTCGCCTTGAAGCTGTGTTGTGCCACGGAATTCCCTGCAACACAGTGGAAAGGTTGGACAATCAAAAGCCCTCCTGGAGCCGGGCCTAGCGCTCCTACATGGTCCTTCGAGCCGGATTTGTGTGAAGTGTTCGGACCTACAAGGTCCTTCAGACCGGAATTGTGCGAAAGGTGCGGACCTTCATGGGGTTTCAACCCGTTATTCTGTGAACGTTCAATGAGAGTCGCCAACCGGAAGTAAAAGTGATCCGTCAACCCGGACATGTGAAAGTGGCCTTTAGCGGATGCGAGGAAGAACTGACAAGTGGGTCTAAAGAGACCAAAGTGAAGCACAGCCAAAGTGTTTTACAAACCAAAAACTCGTGTGCCAAAAAAGTTGGCAAAGTGCGTCCACGCCGTGGGCAAAAAGTTGCAACAAGCAAAAGGTTGCAAAAGTGAACTCAAACTTTGAGACACAAGTGAAGTGAAGTGAGAGCGCCAAAATGGTGTTACACACGCCAATGAAGCAGCCCGTGAATACAGATGAAGTGAAGTCGCTGATTCATCAGCGGGGACAGGTCAAGGGAAAAGTGACGAGAATTAAGAGTGCCCTTGACGAAGCCAAGAAGAACCCGCAGAGGATAACCAAGGCGACGCTGAAGGTGTACGAGAAGAAGCTGGAAGCGCACTACCAGGAGTACGTGTTGCGCCATCGTGAAGTGATCGAAGCGGTTGACAAGAAGGAGGAACAAGATGATGTGCTCGACGTGTTTGACCAGCTTCACACCGAAACGCTGGTGCTGGTCGAAGAGCTGATGGAGATGTTCAACCAGCCGGTCGCTGGCCCCTTTCAAGTCGGTGCCAACGGAGTGGCGCCTCAAGTGATCGTGCAACAGCAACCTCTTCGAGCACCGATACCGAGCTTCGACGGGCAGACAGAGAATTGGCCAAAGTTCAAGGCCATGTTCGAAGACCTCGTCGGTCGCACCCGCGATTCCGACGCCATGAAGCTGCATCACCTCGACAAAGCTCTGGTCGGTGATGCAGCTGGGTTGATCACCGCGAAGATGATTCAAGACAACAACTACGAGCAAGTGTGGAAGGAGATCAGCGAGCAGTTCGAGAACCAACGTGTCATCGTGGATACGCACATCGATGGATTGTTGCAGCTCAAGCCAATCACCAAGGAAACCACAAGGACTTGCAGGCGCTCACCAAAGCCTGTGATCGCCACGTCGCCGGATTGCAGTACCAAGGACTCGTCGTCGACAGGCTGTCAGGACTTATCATTAACAAGCTAGTGGTAGGGTGCTTAGATGATAGTACTAGACAGCAGTGGGAAAGGACGCAGAAACAAGGTGAGTTGCCAACAGTGTCTTGCGAACCTTCGTGGTGAACGGACACTAGAGCTGCGGTATTTTTTACTACCTAAGCTCAGAGTTATTTCAAAACAAAATTCACAGTCTTTTTAAAGACTACCTGAGTTATTTTCCAAAATTCTAAACAGTCTTTTCAAGACTAACCCCGCCTGAAATTTTGTTGTATTTTACAAACGAAGCCATCTTTTAAGAGAACTTTGCTTGCAAAATGCGTCAAAACAAAGGTAAACGCAAATCTTCTGAAGATTTGGTCGTTACGTCGGTGAAGCGTTTGAACGCTAAACCGGCTAACGGAAACAGAAAAAGAAAACAGCCTCTTCTGAGGTCTGATTCTGATTCTGAATGTGAGGTCAATCCTCCAATTCCATTGACAAACAGTTTCGGTGTTTTATCCGAAACTGATGACAAGGAACCTTCTCCTCGTACTGAGCCTTCTGCCGTCGAGAAACGAGTAAAGGCTCCGCCAATTGTTGTGACTTCCGTCTCCGATTTGGCCAGCTTTCGAACGCAACTGAAGAATTGCAAGGAAACTTGCAATTTGAAGGTTTCGTTCCAGCTTGGTCGAAGAGGAGAATGTCGCTTGTTGACGGAATCTTTACAAGATCACCAAACTTTTGTTGGTTATTTGAAAAACCACAAACACAATTTCTACACGTATGAGACCAAGAATGCTCGGCCATTCAAGGCGGTCTTGAAAGGTCTCTCCAACGACTTGTCGGTGGATGAGATCAAAAACGAACTTAAGGTGTTGCTTGGCTTTGTCCCATCCCAAGTAATACCAATGAAGAAAAAATCAAACGGGAATATTTCTCGCTTTGGTTTGACTTCACAATTTTATCTGATTCATTTCAACAGAAATGAAATCAACAATTTGAAACTTTTGGACAAAGTTCAGTTTTTGTTCCATGTACGGGTAAAGTGGGAGCATTTTAAGAAACATGGCGGTAATGGCCAGAATCTGACCCAGTGCCGGCGTTGCCAGGCATTCGGTCACGGTACTGATCATTGCGCCATGGTTCCAAAATGCATGGTTTGCGGGGATTCTTCTCACGACAAGGACAATTGTCCCGTGAAAGAAGTCACCCAATTTAAATGTGCAAATTGTGGTGGAAATCACAAATCAAATTTCTGGGATTGCCCCATCAGAAAAAGGTTTTGGATTCTCGTGCTAAGCATCAGCCGAAATCCAAACCGAAATTTTCTCAAAGTCAGGTTGTACCTGCATCTTTAAATCAAACGTTCGTGCTGTCTCACTCGAACAATGCTAGAAATACCCCTACCGTGGAAAAGTTAGGTAACAACAATGGCATTTCTTATGCTAACGTCGTTTCGGGTTCGGGTTCATCCACGAATTTTAAATCCTCTACCAATCTTTCTGAAATTGGGCAGGTACCTCAAATCTCATTTGAAAATTTTTCTGCTGGCAACGCTTTGGGATCTTCTGATCTCGGCGATGTTACGTTTGAAAAATGACTTTTTGCAAAACTCACTGTTTGGTTTGATTCAAACAATGAGTAATGCTACATCCATGATGGAAGCAATCCAGATTGGATTAAAATTTGCGAATGATGTTGTTCTTACCCTGAAGTTTAATCATGGATCTAAGTAATTCCATCAATATTATGAATTTTAATGCTCGCTCTTTAAAAGCGAAAGAAAATGAATTTTTCAACTTTTACGAGTTCATAACGTGCATGTTGCTGTTATAACCGAAACATTTTTAAAAACTGGCACTTATTTGAAAAGTGATCCAGATTATAAAGTTATAACTAATAACCGAATGAATCGAAATGGCGGTGGAGTTGCAATAGTTATCCACCGTAGTATGACTTATAGCACGTTACGTGACTTTAAGTTAAAAGTTATTGAAAGTTTGGGCATTGAACTTGAAACTTCTTTTGGGAAAATTATGATTGCAGCTGCATATTTGCCATTCCAATGCACTGGGGAAAATAAAAATTATTTCAAAGGGGATTTGAATAAACTTACTCGGCATAGATCTCGATTTTTGATCATCGGTGATTTTAATGCCAAACACCAATCTTGGAATAATTCAAAAGTAAATTCCAATGGTAAAATTCTGTTCAGAGATTGCACTTCTGGTCTTTATTCGGTTTTATACCGAATGGGCCAACTTGCTTTTCTTCTGTTAGAAATCCATCAACAATTGATTTGGTGTTGACAAATCAAAGTCAGTATTGTGGTCCTTTAGTGACTCATGCTGATTTTGATTCTGATCATCTTCCAGTAACTTTTTCACTTTCTCATGAAGCAGTTACCAGACCCAATAGTTCTGTGTTTAATTACCACAAAGCTAATTGGGACAGGTATCAGCATCATATTGAGAATAATTTAAATCATGATTTTGTTTTAGAAACCAAAGCTGATATTGATTCAGCCTTGGAATCTTTAACTAATGCAATTTTGGATGCTAGGAATATTGCTATTCCTAAAGTCCAAGTCAAATTTGATTCTCCCATTATTGATGACGATCTTCAGCTTTTGATTCGTCTGAAAAATGTTCGCCGAAGACAGTATCAACGTTCTCGTGATCCTGCACTGAAGCGAATTCAAAAGATTTGCAAAAGGTTATTGACCACAGATTCACTCTCCTGCGAAATGAAAAGTTCGCAAGAGATGTCGAACAAATTAAACCTTATTCCAAACCTTTTGGAAACTTTCAAAGGTTCTTAAGAAACCTCAAAACCAATCCCTTCTTTAAAAGATGGTGATAATATTCTATTAACTAATGGGAAAAAGCTCAAAAACTTGCTCAGCAGTTTGAGAGTGCTCATAATTTCAACTTGAATGTTTTGAGTCCTATTGAAAATCAAATTTCAATAGAATTTCAGAATATTGTTGAACAAGAATTTTCATCAGATGAAGTTTTTAATACGGATCTGAATGAAATAAAATCTATTATCAAAAATTTAAAAATATGAAAGCCCCTGGTGAGGATGGCATTTTTACATTTTAATTAAAAATTACCAGAAGCAACTTTAAGTTGCTTGGTCAAAATTTTCAACAAATGTTTTGATTTGGCATATTTTCCCAGTAGTTGGAAAAATGCCAAAGTAATTCCGATTTTGAAACCGGATAAAAATCCTGCTGAAGCCTCAAGCTATCGGCCCATTAGTTTGCTTTCATCTATTAGTAAATTATTCGAAAGAATAATTCTTAATAGAATGATGACGCACATTAATGAAAATTCAATTTTCGCTGATGAGCAGTTTGGATTTCGCCTTGGGCATTCAACTACTCATCAGTTGTTGAGAGTTTCAAATTTAATTCGAAGCAACAAATCTGAGGGCTATTCTACTGGCGCTGCTCTTCTAGACATAGAAAAAGCATTTGACAGTGTTTGGCATAAAGGTTTGATTGCGAAATTGAAAAGGTTTAATTTTCCGATTTATATCGTGAAAATTATTCAAAATTATTTGACGGATCGTACTCTGCAGGTATGTTATCAGAATAGCAAATCTGATCAACTACCTGTACGTGCTGGCGTCCCTCAAGGAAGCATTTTGGGTCCAATTTTATACAATATTTTTACTTCTGACTTGCCTGATTTGCCCCAGGATGTCAGAAATCACTTTTGCTGATGACACAAGCATCTCCGCCAAAGGCAGAAGCCTTCGTGTCATCACAAGAAGATTACAAAAAGCTTGGATATTTTCAATTCTTATTTGAAAGAATGGAAAATTACTCCAAATGCTGCAAAACTCAACTTATTATTTTCCCTCACAAACCAAGGGCTGATTTTCTTAAACCAAAAGTCATCACATTATAAAGATGAATGAGGTAAATTTAAAGTGGGAGGATCAAGTGAAATATCTTGGACTTGGTTTTGACAAAAACCTTACTTACAAGGATCACATTGAAAGTATCCAGGTTAAATGTAACAAATATATTAAATGTTTGTATCCACTTATAAACAGGAATTCTAGACTTTGTCTCAAGAATAAACTGTTAATTTATAAACAAATTTTCAGACCTGCCATGCTTTATGCTGTGCCGATCTGGACAAGCTGTTGCTTAACCAGGAAGAAAAAACTTCAGAGGATTCAGAACAAAATTCTGAAAATGATTCTGAAACTTCCTCCCTGGTTCAGCACCAGTGAACTTCATCAATTAGCCGAAGTTGACACTTTGGATGTTATGTCCAATAAGATAATTGATGTATTTCGACAAAAATCATTGCAGTCTTCAGCTGCATTGATCCGCTCTTTATATAGTTTATAAGTTAGTTTTAAGGTATCCCTTTTCCCTTTTGTACATGTAGGACCTCCTACATTTGAAATCACTGAAAAGTCATCGTTTGTGATTGGACACTCAATAATATTTTAACTGAATGAATGTACATGGAAAAGAAATTTGAATAAATATAAATTACAAAAAAAAAAAAAAAAAGGTGAGTTGCCAGACTTTAACCAAACATTGCAATTTCTGAAAACCGAGTGCCAAGTCCTTGAACGTTCCCAAAATTCGCGCGTCTTGAGCTCAGCAAAGGAGCAAAGCACAACCAAGTCATCTTGCCCCAAACCAACCCCAAATCCCATACTGCCACATCTGCAAAGGTCGCCAAGTCATGTCTGGTTTGTGGGGCGGATCACCGTCACTTTGAATGTTCGAAGTTGCTGGCGATGACAGTTCCGGAGCGCAATGCCAAAGTTAGTGAGTTGAAGTTATGTTTTAACTGCCTCCGAGCTGGTCATCGACTTTCTGGTTGCTCCAGCAATCTGAAATGTCAGACTTGCCACAAGAAACACCACACCTTGCTCCATAACGACTCTTTCTCCAAAGCTCAAAGCGTAAGACCAACCCCAAGCCTCCAAGTAATGAACCGTACAACACCCCAATCAGAATCTCCTAACAGTCCCCGTCCACTACACTGAGTCAGAACCTGCAGCAGCAAACCCCTCTCAACTCTTCATGTTCATCCAACCATTCCCAGAGTTTGAAAACTGTGATGTTGCTGACGGCTCTTGTCCTGATCGAGAATGATGGAGATCCCGTTCCTTGCCGTGCGCTTCTTGATAGTGGTTCGCAAGTGAACTTTCTCTCCGAGCGGATTGCCAACAAGTTGAAGGCCCCTCGTGAGTCGCTGTACGTTCCGATCGCTGGTGTAGGTGGGTCAAAGATGTATGCTAGGGAGAAAGTCAGGGTTACCGTTCGTTCGAGATACTCGGCCTTCGCCGCCAGTATCGCATGTCTGGTGGTTCCAAAGGTGACTGGAGTCATCCCCGGATCGAAGATTGATGTTTCCTCCTGGTCGATCCCAGTGGGAATCCAACTTGCGGATCCAGAGTTCAATGTCCCCGAGAGAATTGATATGTTGATTGGTGCCTCCATGTTTTTCAGCCTGCTTAAGTCAGGACAGCTGCACCTGGCAGACGGTCTGCCAGAGTTGCGCGAAACTCATTTCGGCTGGGTATTTTCCGGCGAAATCGAGAATTCTGTGAACCATTCACACATCGCGAACAACGCTTCGTTGGATGTGCTGAATCAAACGATTTCAAGTTTTGGGAGGTCGAGGATCTTGCCGATCCAACGCCCCCACCCTCTGATGTTGATGAATGTGAGAAGTTGTTCGTGGAAACGCATAGTCGTTTGCCGTCAGGTCGATTTGTTGTTAGATTACCGTTTCGTGAAGATGTTTCAGGGTTGCCAGACAACCGTTCGCTCGCTCTTCGTCGGTTCCTGCTGTTGGAGCGCCGTCTCAACAGAGAACCAAGTCTGAAGCAGCAGTATGCTAAGTTCATTGATGAGTATGAAACCCTTGGTCATTGTCGTGAGGTTGATGAGTCCAAGGATGTAGACCAGCATCGGTACTACATGCCCCACCACGCCGTCCTGAGGCCGACGAGCTCGACCACGAAACTGCGAGTAGTGTTCGACGCGTCGGCCAAGCAAGGTTCTACGGCGAAGTCGCTCAACGAGGTTCTCCACGTTGGAAAGCCGGTCCAAAGTGATTTGTTCAGTATCCTCCTCAGATTTCGTAAAAACCCCATTGCATTCACTGCCGATATTGAAAAAAATGTATCGGCAAGTGCTTATCGACTCGTCTCAGACGAGGTTCCAGAGAATTCTGTGGAGGAGTGACTCTTCAAAGCCGATTCGCGTGCTGGAGTTACAGACGGTAACTTACGGTACAGCAGCTGCCCCGTTCCTCTCGACCAGATGTCTTGTTCAGTTGTGTCAGGATGAAAGAGAGAAGTTTCCGCTAGCAGCTGAGGTGGTTCGTGATGATTGTTATGTCGATGATATCCTTTCCGGTGCTAGTTCCGCTGACGAAGCTGTAGTCGTCCAGCGGCAGATTCGAAAGATGCTTGAGTCTGGAGGTTTTCGTGTCCACAAATGGAGCTCGAATTGCCAGGAAGTGTTGAGTAGTGTTCCCGAATCTGATCGCGAGAAACTTGTGTGTCTCGATCAAGGAAACGAGGTCGTCAAGGCACTGGGTCTGACATGGTGTTCCCAGTCTGACGAATTTATGTTCGTGGTGCGTCTTCCAAAAGATGTCACCGAATTCACCAAGCGAAGTATTTTCTCTGAAATCGGCAGGTTGTTTGATCCCATCGGATTTCTATCCCCCGTGATTGTTGTTGCGAAGCTTTACATGCAGAAGTTGTGGTTGATTGAGTTGCCATGGGACGCCAAGGTCGAAGGAGATCTTCTGGCGTCGTGGTTGTGTTTCCGTAGAGCCCTCCCCAAGGTTAGTGAAATTCGGATTCCACGTTATGTTATCAGCCCGTCGACTGTCGCGATTGAGCTTCATGGATTTTCCGACGCTTCCGTTGTTGCTTACGGTGCAAACATTTACGTCCGATGCATCTTGTCCGACGGCAGAGCTCAACTTCGCCTCCTCTGCAGCAAATCAAGAGTTTGTTCGCCCAAGAAAGATCTCAACATTCACCGCAAAGAGTTGATGGCGTGTGAACTGTTGGCTCGCATGATGGTTAGAGTTCTCGAGACTGTCAAGTTTAAGGTAAGCCAAGTCGTACTTTGGACTGACAGTCAGGTTGTCCTCGCGTGGCTTAAGAAGTCCTTGGCGAAGCTCGATGTCTTCGTCCGAAACAGAGTTGCCAAGATTCTTGAGCTCACCGCAGGATTTATTTGGAAATATGTCAGGTCAAAGGACAACCGCGCTGATATTGTTTCCAGAGGCATGCTTCCCGAAGCTCTAATGTCGAAGTCCGAGTTCTGGGAAGGCCCATTCTTTCTGAGAATCGAAGTGTATGATGAGGAAATCCCCCCAGAAATTCCAGATGATGAACTCCCCGAGTTGAAGCTTGGTCCGATCATTGCAACCCCAGTGTTTAATGAAGACCAGCTTCCGGTGTTTACAAGGTTCAGTTCGTTCAGAAAGCTGCAGTGTGTGATGGCATACGTGCAGCGTTTCATCCAAAATTGTCGTCAGAAAACTCTGTCTTGTCGAGTGTTCATGATTCACCCAACGATCCCTGAGTTGCGCGCTTCGCTGGAACTGATCGTAAAGATTATTCAGCACGAAGCACTCAGTGACGAAATCCACCGTGTTCAGAATGACGAACCGTGCAAGAAGATTGCAGGTTTGCACCCGTTCTACCAGGACGGTGTCTTGAGAGTTGGAGGTCGGCTTCAGCAATCCTCACTGTTGTTTCACTCCAAACACCCCTACATTTTGCCGAAACACCCTGTAGTTGACCTTTGATTCGCGCTTATCATGAAGAAAATTTGCATGTCGGTCCCAAGAGTCTGATCGCTGCTTTGAGGACAAGATTTTGGCTGATCGACGGAAGGTCGTCAGTTCGCAGAATCACCCATCGTTGCGTCACGTGTTTTCAGGCTCGCCCGAAGGTCGCTAGTCAGTTGATGGGAAATCTTCCTGCATATCGTGTCAACCAAGCTCTGCCGTTCGAGGTCACTGGTGTGGATTACGCAGGTCCAGTTTATGTCAAGGAAGGTCGATACAAGCCCAAGATCGTAAAAGCTTACATCTCGGTGTTTGTTTGTATGGTCACTCGAGCCGTACATTTGGAACTCGTTTCAGATATGAGTACAGAGACTTTTCTCGCAGCTCTGAAACGCTTCGTAGGTCGTCGAGGACTTCCCCGAGAAATCCACTCCGATAACGGAACCAATTTCCGCGGAGCGAAAACCGAGCTACATGAGCTTTATGAATTGTTGAAGTCCCAAGTCACAGTCGATGAAATCACTCAGTTCTGTCAGCCTCGTGAAATTAATTGGTCGTTCATTCCTCCCGAAGCCCCCAACTTTGGTGGTATTTGGGAAGCCGCCGTTAAGAGTACCAAATTTCATTTGAAGAGAACTCTCAAGGAAGCCAAGTTGTCCTTTGAAGAGTACGCTACGGTTCTGACTCAGATTGAAGGAATTTTAAACTCACGTCCTCTCTATGCTACCTCTTCAGAACCTAATGATTCAGAGATTCTCACCCCCGGACACATTTTGATTGGTCGTCCCCTGACCGCCGTACCTGAACCCAGTTGTGAAGGTGTTCAGATAAATCGGCTCAATCGCTGGCAGTACATGCAGCGATTGCGCGATGAGTTTTGGAGAAAGTGGCATCGCGATTATTTGCAAACCCTTCAACCCCGCGGTAAGAATCGAGTCAAGTCCGCCAACATCAAACCAGGTATGATTGTCTTGCTAGAAGAAAAAGATGCGCCCGTGCAGGTTTGGAAGTTGGGAAAAATCACAAGAACCTTCCCCGGGAAAAATGATTTGGTGCGTACGGTCGAAGTACAGATCGGTACAGTAGTTTACAAGCGGGCGATCCATAAGATTGCTGTTCTGCCAATCATTGATAATGCAAATTTGGTTAAGGTCACAGAGATTCCATCTCTGCCCGGCGGGAGTATGTTGGCGCCAACGCCAAAGTAGATTTAATTTGCCCAAGAAATGATTTGAATCTCAGAAGAAATAGTTTCCAACCGATATGATTTTTTAACAGTGTCAGGTAGAGTAAATTTGCAAAAATAATCCATCTATTTCCACAGTGTCAGTTAATCCTTCCATTGTTTCAAGCACATAACACAACACAAATGTACCCGCACATACACGTCACACATTGAAGAAGAAAGGAAACAATAGCATGTAAATAACCGCATAACAACTCACCATTCGTGTCCTTTCCCTTTCACACATATTTCATTCATGTATCTCACAGCACACAATAGGCTCAAGGACGCGCAGCGCGCGTCTGAACAGGCAGCTTGCGCAAACAGACCAATAGGAGAGCAGGGAGTAGGGATGAACGAAGTAAATGAATGGAAAGAAGAAGTTGCGTGTACATGGTTTAGGGACAAAGGATTGCGCACCCGAGAGGAGATTAAAGAAGAAGAATAATTTTGTTGCAAGAAGAAGATTCGGCAAATTTGGCCGAAAATGTATGCTTTAAAACTAAATGAATTTGTTAGTCCGTAAGTCAGTTTAAGCTTGTAAATATAGAAGTTAACATCGTGAAACAAGCTGTTTTCTTGCATCCTGGCCAAAGGAGTCCACTGGAAGAAAGTCGTTGTGAATACAGTCCACTCGCCGATTGTCGCCTTGAAGCTGTGTTGTGCCACGGAATTCCCTGCAACACAGTGGAAAGGTTGGACAATCAAAAGCCCTCCTGGAGCCGGGCCTAGCGCTCCTACAGCCCCCAAACCGTTGTTATATCCACTCCAAAATGCTTATTTTGTAATTCTTTGGTATAAATTTCAGTTGAAACTAAATTTTGCATGATTAGGTTTAGATAATATTTATATATAAAAAAATAATTATTGGTAAACTCTAGTGGAGTTTCTCCATTGGAAACCCTTCGGTTAATCTATTATTTTTAAAATCAGAACTTAACAAAGAACACATTTCCTATTTTTTTTTGTTTTTCATTTAAAATCGCTAACGAAGGAAACATGAAAAAAATCCTTGTCGCAACTGGAAAAAAATATTTAAAAATCTTATTGCGAATTTTCCAGTGAGAGCGTAGAGAAATGCAATATGCAAGAGGACCAAGGAAATGGATTGCGAGTACAAGAAAAATCATTAGATAATTACAGTCTTCTCCTTCGGAACGAAAATGGGCAATTATCCTCTCAGGTAGAATGACTGTTGCAATTGTTTCATTGTAAAGCAAAATCGTCAGATTTTTGAACATATCAAATTGTAACAAGAGATTCTGAATTCTAGATCAAGATGGATTAAAAAATAAGAAATATTCATGCAATTAAACAAAAATAGATCCACTTACCCTTCGGCGATGCTCAGGTTCATCCAGCTGCAAGCTGTTGGCCGCGACCGGTGGATAACCGGATTGTTGTTGCGGCAGCGGCACCAGCCCCGTCGCTTCGTCGTCCCCGTAGTCTCCACCGACGATGACAAAACTGGTTCGGTCCTGCTGTCGGTTGCACTTGTGGTTCTCGCACAGCCGGATCGTGCTCAACCGCTGGCAGCCCGGGGTCGTGGTGATGTTCCTGGTCGAGACACCGATGCCACAGCTCTGGGAACAGGGTGACCACACCGTCGTGGACGAGTTGTAGCAGGTCGCGTTTACTGACGGGTGTGGAGTTCCATTGTAAAAAGTGGACAGGAGCAATTTGATTCCCCAGAAGACGCAGAAGTGGTATCGGGTTTGAAAAGATAAAATGGAAAATGGTGTTACTTTTAAAAGGAAATCATGTTTCAGATGGTTTCATTTTCTACTGCTTGTTTTAGAGATCGAATGCGGATTCTGGACTCACTTACAATCTTCCATTGCCATTGAAATGGAAAATTGTTTGTCTTTTTATTGACACATTTCAGTTTTTGACATTGTTGATTAATGTTTTTTTTAATTCAAAAGAATTAGATTTGGTTTGAGTTGATTCTTCAAACACGAACAAAGCAGTTTATATCTCAAGCTGTTCCAAAAATAAACCGCTATGAATATTTTAAGCTTACACAATAAAAATATCTCGCTTTATCATGTTCCAGCTTCAAAACTCATCCCTAAAAGTGCTCCTGCCCCAAAACAAACAGTACCAAAAACCCCGAATATCCAACATAACGAAAGAAATATTGAGCCCAGGTCTGCAAAATATGACCGTCTGACCAGACCCGAGCTCCAAAAACAGATCCACCAAAATTCCCCAAAGCAAAGCAAAGGGATAATCCCATCCCCGGGGGTCCCATTTTGACCTGGCCAGGCGCCCGCCGAAAAAAAAGGCCAACCTCCCCCAGAAGTGCAACTTTCGCTACAGCACAGCAACAGTCCCATTAACAATGTGTTGAAGTATGTACAAAAGCCGTTGTCTATTACTTGACTTTGCTGGCCCGACGGGGAAACCTGGTCCCTTTTTCCAAGTGAGGTAGAGAGGTATAGTTGTTCAGAGCAAGATTCTTCATCAGCATATTTATGAGGGAGAGCAATAGTTGAACTTTGGAGTTTTTGGGCTCGCACTTGACTTACAGGGGCCAAGTTGGTTTATTAGATTTGTAAACTTTTTTTAGGGTTAAAGTTGAGAAGCTTGATTTTATTTTTCGCTTGACATCTTTGAAAATATGATAGTAGAGAAGAAAGGAAAAAAATCATTGCTTAAAAACTTTTTTATTTCCAAAAACAAATAGATTACTTTTATGCTTTTTCAGAAATTTTTAATAATCCAGTTCAACTGGGTACACTGTTGGACTCGACCTTCACCGATTTGGACCAAACTTGGAGAGAACGTTCATCTATCGCAAGTTAACAGAAATCTTATGTTAGGTGTCGATTGGATCATCCCTCTTTCTTTGAAACCGCTCTCTTTCTTGAAGATTTTCAGAAAGTTTTTTTTATACTTTTACTCGTAACTTTTCAACTATTAGACCAAAAGACATTCTTCATTTTATAAGAAATTTTCCAAAAAAATCATAATATAATATCAACCCTCAAATGCCTTTCAATATTGCATCTTGGCAGTTTATAATTTAAAACGTGATTTTCACCTATTTCTTATAGTTAGATATGTTTTATATGATCACCCTCGCGTTTCCCGGACAATTTAACATAATATTAAAGGCATATGGGTAATTCTCTACAAACTCACACAAAATCGGGATAAGTTGCCCCGACCCCTCTTCGATTTTCGTGAAACTTTGTCCTAAGGGGTAACTTTTGTTCCTGATGACGAATCCGAGGTCCGTTTTTTTGATATCTCGTGACGGAGGGGCGGTACGACTCCTTTCATTTTTGTACATGCGAAAAAAGAGGTGTTTTTCAATAATTTGCAGCCTGAAACGGTGATGAGATAGAAATTTGGTGTCAAAGGGACTTTTATGTAAAATTAGACGCCCGATTTGATGGCGTACTCAGAATTTCGAAAAAACGTATTTTCATCGAAAAAAACACTAAAAAAGTTTTGAAAATTCTCACATTTTCAGTTACTTGACTGTAAACATTTTTGGAACATCATTTTTTTTCATTTTATGGGAAATTCAATGTACTTTTCGAATCTATATTGACCCAGAAGGGTAATTTTTTCATTTAGAACAAAATTTTTCATTTTAAAATTTCGTGTTTTTTCTAACTTTGCAGGGTTATTTTTTAGAGTGTAACAATGTTCTACAAAGTAGTAGAACAGACAATTATAAAAATTTTGATATGATTTTGAAAAACGTATTTTCATCGAAAAAACACTAAAAAAATTTAAAAATTCTCACATTTTCAGTTACTTGACTGTAAACATTTTTGGAACATGTCATTTTATGGGAAATTCAATGTACTTTTCGAATCTATATTGACCCAGAAGGGTCATTTTTTCATTTAGAACAAAATTTTTCATTTTAAAATTTCGTGTTTTATCTAACAAACATCACGAGCTATCGCGATTTTACAAAAAAAAAAGTTTTGAAAAAGTTAATTTTTGTGTTTCTCTTTGTTTCGTCGTCCGTGTCTGTCGCGGGTGACCATGAATGGCCATGATCGATGACGACCAACTTTTTCATAACATTTTTTTCGTAAAATCGCGATAACTCGTGATGTTCATACGCAAACCCCTTATGTCTATATATCAAAATTTTTGTAATTGTCTGCTCTACAACTTTGTAGAACATTGTATCACTCTAAAAAATAAACCTGCAAAGTTAGAAAAAACACGAAATTTTAAAATGAAAAATTTTGTTCTAAATGAAAAATGACCCTTCTGGGTCAATGTAGATTCAAAAAATACATTGAATTTCCCATAAAATGACATGTTCCAAATTTTTTTACAGTCGAGTAACGGAAAATGGGAGAATTTTTAATACTTTTTAGTGTTTTTTTCGATGAAAAATACGTTTTTTCGGAATTCTGAGTACGCCATCAAATTGGGCGTCTAATTTTACATAAAAATCCCTTTGACACCAAATTTCTATCTCATCACCGTTTCAGGCTGCAAATTATTGAAAAACACCTCTTTTTTCGCATGTTCGAAAATGGAAGGGGTCGCACCGCCCCTCCGTCACGAAATATAAAAAAAACGGACCTCGGATTCGTGATCAGGGACAAAAGTTACCCCTTAGGACAAAGTTTCACGCAAATCGAAGAGGGGTCGGGGCAACTGCTGTGTGAGTTGGCGGAGAATTACCCATATCTCAAACTAAGCTAAACCATTGCCGAGAAACAGCCCTCCAAAATTAAAAACCCTGAATATTCTTTGCAAAACAAGTTGCGCCAGTGCATTAAATTGCAAACCCCTGAAAGCAGGCTTTGAGCGCAAGCGCAGGCCTCGTGCTTATTTTTGTATAAGGATAATTCTCCGCCAACTCACATAGCAGTTGCCCCGACCCTTCTTCGATTTGCGTGAAACTTCGTCCTAAGAGGTAACTTTTGTCCCTGATCACGAATCCGAGGTCCGTTTTTATATTTCGTGACGAAGGGGCGGTACGACCCTTCCATTTTCGAACATGCGAAAAAGAGGTGTTTTTCAATAATTTGCAGCCTGAAACGGTGATGAGATAGAAATTTGGTGTCAAAGGGATTTTTATGTAAAATTAGACGCCCGATTTAATGGTGTACTCAGAATTCCGAAAAAACGTATTTTTCATCGAAAAAAACACTAAAAACGTTTTAAAAATTCTCCCATTTTCCGTTACACGACTGGAAAAAAAATTGGAACATGTCATTTTAAGGGAAATTTAATTTTCGAATCTACATTGACCCAGAAGGGAAATTTTTTCATTAAGAACAAAATTTTTCATTTTAAAATTTCGTGTTTTTCTAACATGGCAGAGTTATTTTTTAGAGTTTAACAATGTTCGACAAAGTTGTAGAGCAGACAATTACAAAAATTTTGGATATGTAAACATAAAGGGTTAGCTTATAAACATCACGAGTTATCGCGATTTTACGACAAAAGAAAATTTGAATAAACTCTATAATTTTGACAGACAAAGTTTAAATACGTTTTTGGCCAAAAATTACGATATAATAATTTTTCGTTCACAGTATATTCTTAAAATTTCATTTACAGGTTTTTAGAATTATTAGAATTATCCTCTACCTTGTAAAGTTTTGAATATCATCTTTAATCAATAATTGTCAACCAGAAAGTCAATGATTGTGTTGCGAGAGAATGTGCAGCTCTTTTGAGCACGACACCGAAAACGTTGGCCGACTCCAAGGATGCTTGCCGTATCCAATGGAATCTGATGCGGGTGATGATCGACCAGTTTTGGCGCAGATGGGTTCGGGAGTACATGCCGGACCTGACGCGGCGGACCAAATGGCACGAGGAAGTGGATCCCATCCGAGCTGGTGATATAGTGATCATCGTGGAAGACACCGTGCGGAATGGCTGGATCCGGGGACGTGTAGTGGAATTGGTCGTTAGCCGCGATGGTCGAGTTCGTCAGGCTGTAGTACAGACATCAACGGGACTGCTGCGACGGCCGATCGCGAAGCTGGCGAGACTAGATGTGGAGAAGAGTGAGGTAGATCCGGTGATCCCGGAAGTACCTCACGGGTCGGGGAATGTTGCGGACGATAAGGCCGTCCCACTGCAAGCGCCGCGTACGACTGCACGAGCGCCGCGACGATCAGGGAAAGAACTGCGCGCTGACAGGTCGGACGTGCGTCCGTGACAGGTTCGGCAAAGCTAGGCCGTGAGCAGGCAAAAATTGAACAGATTTGTAACGGAGTAGAAGGGAATTTGAGTTGTTCGTTTTGATTACTAAATTTAGGCTTGAAGTCGGTTGAATTTTCTTTGAATTTATTGTCGAGTCGTGAGTATGATGCGATGGCCTGATTCTAAAAGAAATCCTAAATGTATTCCTTCAGCAGGTGAAAAACATTGACCAAGAAGTAGCTGTCGATTTTGAGGTTATCTAACGTGAGTTAGCACATGCAAATTATTAAACATACTAGCTAGTTAAAACCTAATACTAAATTTGAACATGCAAACTAAACTTAAAAAACTATTATCACAGGCTTTGCGTGCTGGTACATGCAGGGTGTCGAATCAGTTGCTAAAACTTGAGAAGCAGACCAATGTAAGTGAATTATTATAAAACTTTTCGCATTTGATTAATAAAATTATGCAGCTTTTAGCGTGCTATTACACCAACATCTCACCGGTGTCGTGCTCAAAAGAGCTGCACATTCTCTCGCAACAGATTGCTTCACAAAATTATATAACTTTTGAAACACATTTGATTTGGATCAAAAATTTCTGTAGAGCCTTCAAGAAGAGTACAAACAACCGGCATATGCTAATTCATTTTGGTGCAATAATGCGAAAATTAAACTAAATACAGAGCATTTAAGAGTGCCGATCAATTTCCTTTGAAAGTGATTGACGGCTTCACCTTGGAGCTTTCTTTGCATTTGAGCATAATTTTAGTTCTAGTTTCAGCACACTTCGCCAAGTTTTGGTAAAATGTTTACAATAACAAGCTATAATCTCAAATTTCTATGAAAAAACAGTTTATAATCCTCTAGTTCAGTTGCAGACTTTTTGCGGTGCAGCACACTGAAAATTTTCAAAAACTAAAAGATTTTGTAATAAACCCAAACATGCTAATAATGATTCTGAAAGCAGGGGAATGCGATTTGAACTTATTTCAGATGTATGCACCAATTAAATTTTGAAGTTTTTTGAAAAAATATTTGGTTTTGTGTGTGTGTGTTTTTTTTTTAATGAAAAATAGATTATTTTTATTTTGAATTCGCCATCATATCGGGTGTCCAATTTCACGTAAAAATCTCATTGTCACCAAATTTCCATTTCATCACCATTTCAGGTTGCAAATTATTTAGAAACATGTTTTTTCGAATGTTAAAAAATCGAAGGGGTCGTACCGCCCCTCCTTCACGAAATATCAAAAAATGGACCTCGGATTCGTTCATGATCAGGGATAAAAGTTACCCCTTAGGACAAAGTTTCACGCTAATCCAAGAGCGGTCGGGGCAAATTTACCTGATATCGTGTGAGTTGGTAGGGAATTACCCGAAGGTTAATCGAGAGATATTCTCTTGATTCGAGGGACAAGCGCTGCCCAGCTTTGGTTGTAAGATTAAATTGAATAGTTTTTTTTTATAATTATCATCACAAAGTATTTTATTATTTTTTTAAACAGGAGTTGTTTGCTACTTACCATCGGTGGTGGGCTGCTCGCAAAGCCACACCCGGCAGCAGTGATCCGGAAGCTCGACCAGCCGGGGCCCGACGCAGATGGCCGTGTCGTTCGGCGGGGGCAGGTTCTCGTGTGGACACAGCGTCGAACACGCGTGTCGTCCGTTCTGTGCACGTGTGTTGGCGTGAAAAGGGTTTGACATCGATGCACGACCGATGTCATCGCGGGGAAAAAAAGGGTTGAAAATGAATTAGAAAGGGTTTTTTTGTTCTTGTTTTTTTTTCGGGAAAGAGAAAGCTAGTCCAAACATTTTTCACGGCAAGTGTCAAACTACAACGTGTGAGTGTGTCAAAAAAGCAGCCAGATGGAAAACTTTTGAAGTGGAAGTGAAACCGGAAAGTTAGAACTAATTGGAGTCACCTTCCGGTTGGTAGCGTTGGGCCACACTTAGTTACTGAAAAAATCTTATAATAAATTAATAAAAAACCTTCTTTTTTATCTCTTCTCTACAACAATACAATAAAATACAAAATATTTATTAGAAAACTTCATCGTTACAAATTTATAACATTTTTTTTGTGCCACTTCGTGTGACTTCCACTTAATAAGCTGAACCCATTTCCATGATGGGCTTCGTTTTCGCGCGCAAATATTGAACCACCAGCAATCAACAAAGTTGAAACCTGGTTCCACACCGCGGCTATTATCTGCATTGTTTGACAAACAATTGCGAAAGCTTTACCTGAGCTTTATACCATTCCTCCCTCGCACACCCTAAACGGACGCGGAGATGGTAATTCTATCGGGCAAAGCTATCGATCGACAAACAAATAAAAACTTTGCCTTCCGGCCAATTCCATGGCACCGGTGCAACGTGATGATGCTGCTGGCTGGTTGGGTTGTGGCTTCGACACGTGGATCCAATGTCCAGTGGGGAGGGGAGATGGCTTATAAACTGTATGCAAACTAGGTCATTCATCAATTATTGTCAGCTGATTGCTTTTCTTCGTTTGCTGAGATATGTAAGGGGAGACTTTGTTTCCCAAGAGATGTACTTAGTGATAGTTGCGTGTCTTAAGTCAATTACAGTTTTATCTAACGAGCTTAGTGTTAATTGGTGTAAGAACAAATTAGTGTTGATAACTTGTTGAGTTCAATTTACGATTCGATTTCCATTAGATTCTTCCAAAAATATCCACAGAATCCTTATTTCAAGGATTCTGTAAAGCAACATCTTTCAAGATTTCTATTCAAATGAATATAGACATTTTTTTTTTAATCGGAAAAGTAAAATTAAAACTATAATTATCCAGTTAGTTTTCAATAGCTCCTAAGCGCAATTTGCTAACGAAGCTACTTTCGATAGATTATCGTTCAATAATTCATTTGCAATATAAATTGGCAATCCGCAAATCTGCATCTTGAGAAGAATTTTTTGGATCGATTTGATGTCTTCGGTAAAGGTGTAGGTTATAATAATTTATCACCTAAAAAATAAATTTCCAGATGCTGAATTTAATTTGCAACTGAAAATAACTACTATTGCCTTTCTTACTAAAGAAAGGTATAGGTTTTACTTTATGGCTGGACGTCATTTTCATCTTCGTAAATAAGACGATACAGCATGAATATTAATCGGAAAAATCGCCAAAAAATTACACTGCATTGATTTTCGACGACAAGTTGTCAAGTTGAGCTTCGAATACTGGCGCAAGAATGCTGGCGCACATATGTGTTGGTTCGACTTATACTCGTTTGTAGTAGCTTGTCTACCGATGTTTCCTTCAACATGTAAGATATCTTAGCTTTTCGGTTTCTTTTGCTCTGTTCGTTAACTGTCCAATGTTTATGCAAAAACTTTTTTGACATAGGACATTCATCCGGGTACAAACAATTTGTTTCCCGTGTGCTCCTTAAATCGCCTTCAAGTAGGCTTCATTTGTCGTGTCGTTTTATTTAACAGAGTTCATTGGATTCCAATAGGAGCTTTCGAAGCATCTAAGCTTTATATCGTTTTCAATGTTTTCAATGCTCGCGACGCCAATGGCCAATGGCTCTCTACCTAAGGTATTGCGATTGAGTGTGTAATGGTGCGGTTGTAAAAATATCTATCTCTGACTCTCTCACTTTTGTAGATGCTGAATGGCAAGCTTCCCACTGTGCGGTTAACTCGGTTTTGCTTTGCGCCTGCTTTGTTCGGTTTTTGGGCTCGTACCAAAACTAGAACACCAAAACCGTGGTGTGTGTCGTCACTTGCGCATTTAAAGCTATATTCTATTGGTGAAAATTGCGTTTTCAATTTTTTTTTAGAAAACATATCATTAATAATACCTTGCTTTCATCATAAGATTTTTTGTATCAAGTCAATGTTGTGAATTGAAAGAAGTAATATTCTTAAGTAAGAAAGGCTCTATCTCACCCCTGGTGGAATTAAATCGGGTTTTTTTTAAATAAATTGCGCCATTCTCGAATTAAAATCATTCTTGCTTATTTCATTTGTCCAATGTTCCAGTTTTTAATCCACAATAATTTATGAAGAAAAAACACCTCTGCCAAAAATATTCTTGGTATGCAATGCCGCTCGAATCGAGCCCGCTTTATATGTAAAAACAGCAAGCCGAAAAAAACGCAAGTCAAATTTGTCCCTTCCATAAGGTTACGTGTTAAAATTTCACGAAAAAGTGATTTTTCTTCGGTTTCTGGAACAAAGTACTCAAGTTTATTGCTTTTTTTGATAGTTCACATGATTTCGAACCAAACTGCTTCATTACCTCAAAATTGACGAAATTACATATGGGACGGACTTGCTTTGAGCGGCAGTACAATTATAATTAAAAAACCTTGAATAATTAAACATTTCCATTTTTACCAAAATTTTTAAAAAGATCAAAAGAGCCGTTCAAAGGAGCTGCTCTTTTTAAATGAGCGAACAAAAATTAGCGGCTCCTAAATAAGAGCGGTTTTGCCCACCTCTAGTATCAGCTTAAAAGCCTAAGATTTTTAAATGCCTAAACTTTTCAAGAATATGCTTTTGCTATTCATTCATGAATTTTTGAATTGTATGTTTATGCACGACTCCAACAAAGTTGTCCGATTTGGCCGAAAATAAGCGTCCAAGAGAGCTTAAAATCGGTTTAATGTCGTGGAGGTAAGATTTTTTGAAAAAAATTGGTTATTGTGAAAATTTACGAAAATTGCAAATTTTGATGTCCAGTCTAACACAGCTTAGGTCACCCTTAGAGCCAAGAAAAATAAATAAAACGGGTCGAACTATTTCGGCCTAAGAACCCCTGTTTTCGAGGGGAATTGCTGAATTTGTTTTAAAAGTGCAAACAATTCCGCATTTTTTCGAAAAAAAATTCCAATAAATTCCATTATATTAAACCGTCGCAATCTTATTTAAAAAATATTTTCGATCGGGTTTATTATTTTTTAATGAATTTAAACTTTTTCATGACAAAATGAATGATTTTTGTTTTCAAAAATCGACATTTTTCAAAAAATAATGCATTTTGTATAACATTTTGCATAAAATTTTTGCCATTTTAATTTCAACCTCAAAAGATGCCGTTTATGGTTTGTTTAAAAAAAAAAGCGAAAATAAAAAAAAAGATTATTAACTTTCTGGGGGAAAAATTCCTTCTTTTGACTTGAAAAATGCATGTTAAAAAGTTCATCCAAATAAGAAAAAAAATCTTTAAAAAATATAAATTTCAGAAAATAGTTCAAGAGTTGCAATTGAGCAATTCTGTACCAAAACCGGAAATAGTTTTTATTTGTATTTTTTATTTGGCTCACACTTTTTGGGGGCCTTCTCTATAACCAAAGTAGCTATTTTGTGACATTGGTTCACTCATACAAGTCTCCATACAACTTTGGTTGCTATCCATACAAAAATGGTGCGTTAATATTAAAACAGCTGAAACTTTTGAGTGAATTTTCTGATCAATTTGGTGTCTTCGGCAAAGTTTTAGGTACTGTTGAGGACTATTGTGGAAAAATAGGTACACGGAAACAAATTGCTTATTTTTAAACTTTTTTTTTCACAAAAACTCAATTTCCCAAAATAATTAATTTTTGATATTCGAGATTTTTTGTTATGTTTAAGGGGACCAAAACTTGCAACTTTTGAGCCATAGAGAAGTATGGTCAAAAAATTTGCCGCCGTGTTATGATTTTTTGAAAAATAGTGATTTTTGGAAGAAATCATAATTTTATGCTAAAACAAATTTGATTTAATTTTTTTAAGTGTAACTGGATTTGCAATCAAAAAGCTCTTAACAGATTTTATTGATAAAGGATTCCGTTTTCAAGATATAACCACCGAAAGTTTAATATTAGTAGAATATTTGCAGTTTTTGATTTAAAAAAATAGTGACCATTTCTGAAAACATTTTATTTTTTAAGTTGTGAATATTTGCTAAATAATTATCTAAGAGACATTGGAATGTCAGTCTTGATTCAAAATTTTCCTAGACAATTTTCTAAACCTTTAAAAAACTATTTTCATAAATGGTCACTCATGTCACTATTTTTAAAAATCGAAAAACTGCAAATATTT